>NC_059293.1:3755948-3768448 GCF_017591435.1 Portunus trituberculatus
CTGATCCACTGCAAATAATATATAACTGTGCAGACAAGTGTGTAAGAATCCTTACACACAAAAAACGAAGAAGAAAAGAGACCCAAGACCATCACCTCGGAGGACAGGGCGTGGGGGAGACTCAGCTGGCGGTTCGCCCGAGTTGATTGGAGGGCTAGGCCATAGTGAATATAGGCGTAGGTCAGCCCCAACCGCCCATATCCCGGTGGGATCGTAGGGTCGCAACCGAGCCCTCCAGAGATCTCACGGTGAGGAGGCGGAGGTCGGCCTTGGTGAGCCCAAGGCTCTTTAAGGCCATATAGGATGGTGTGGCCATGATGCCTCGCCAATTAATAGTCAGGGTGGTAAATACCAGATTGAGTCTTGTCTTTTCTCTGACCCAGGAGCGAATCTCCCCGACGTCGTAGTAGGACTTCTTCAGTCCGTGGGCATGGACGAGCGCGTCCCGAATAGAATTATCAGAGACTATTTGCACGTCCAGCACCACGGACTGATGTCGGTCAAATACTACGACGTCGGGCTTCCTCATTCCTGCGGTCGTTCTAATATTTGGCTCCTTAAGGATGGTATAGTTTCTCTTGGAAAGCTGTTTGACCAAGAGCTGAAGCATGTGATTATGTCGTGCAGTTCTTTCTGGAGCTAATTTCGGGCATGATTGTAAAATGTGGCCCAGGCTTTCCACCCGGCCACAGCCCAAATCGCAAGATACAGGGGCTCCTGGCCGACCCCTTGAGGATCTCAATCTGGTATTTATCACCCCGAGGCGGGTTTTGATGACAGAGATGTAAGTGGAGCCTCTCATGAGCAGACACCCATCATCCACCCACTCGTGAGTGGGCGGAGACTTGTCGGCCCCTGAGAGGCCCCTGCCATCAGCGGAGGCATATAGAGCATTCCTGGTGTTCAAGGCATTAGCCTCCTTCTGCTCTTTGGAATTTAAGCCGGGGGTATTGAGCAGGATTGCCTCCGCTATCCTCGCAACCCTTGGGTCGTGACATTTGGAAGATCTTTCTAGGGCCCCTCTTCTAAGGAGGGGCATCAGAGCGGTAAGCCGAGGCACTCCCAACCCCCCGTCGCAGGTCTTCGCGTAAATTGCAGCGTTGGGAGTGTCTTGGGGCAGATGTAGTGCCTTCTTTATAAACTTCCTTATCTCGGCATCATACCGCTCCAGGGTGCCCCTCGTGGTCTTGTCCAGCACCAGGCTTTATTGGTGCTTCGGAATTAATACATTTTTCAATGACCACAGCTTTTGTTGGGGTTTGAGGGGGCCCTTTTGCACCGAACCCAGGTCTTTTATTAGGGTTGCGAGGGCCCGCCTGGACTTGGCTTGGCCCAGGGCCACTCCCATCTCTAGACCAAGGTACTTGTAAGTTTCCCCTGGCCCAAGTGCTTTAATATTGGTACCACAGGCAGTAAATACGGTGTAAGCGTCCACCAACCACCATTTTCTCTTACCATCCCCTCTAATGGTAAGTGTAGCACATTTGGGAATACCCAATTCCAGCCCCACCTTTGCGGCCTCCTGGACCAACACATTAAGTGAGGCCTGGAGGCCACTCGGAGTGGAGGCTGTAAGTGCTACATCATCTGCATAGGCAATGTAACTAAGGGGGATTCCAGCCAGACGCGCCCCTACGTCTGCTGGCACTTGGGAGAGTGCCCAATCCAACGTAATGTTGAAGAGGTATGGGGATAACGGGTCCCCCTGTAACACTTCCCTCCTGATGGGACAAGTGTCCCCCATAATATTTGTCCGTGCTTTTCCGTACAAAGTACTTATATACTCAGTGAGCCTAGGAGGAAAACCCCATCTCTTGGTCGCAGCCACCAAGGATGGGTGACTCACTGAGTCGAAAGCTTTCTTAAAGTCAACAAACGCGACACATAAGTCGGTTTTATTCAGAGTGGCGTTCTTAATGAGCTCCTGTAAGAGGAGGATGTTTGCTGCAACACCCTCCTCAGGGGCAAACTCTTTCTGCTCAAGAGGCAGAGGGGCTGCCCCCATCAACCTGGCTGTTAGGATCTTATGGAACAACCTGAGTAGAATCGATGTTATGGTGATTGGGCGGAAGTCACCAGGGTCCTTTGCCTCAGGAGTTTTTGGGATGAGGGTAGTCCTCCCCATAGCCCAACTCTGTGGGACATCTTTGAGGAGGAGCAAGGTGTTCATGGCCCAACCCAGCTGGTCTACGCTGAGGGCGCTCACATCCTCCCGTCTCCTGCCGTCTGGTCCGGGGGCTGTGGAGGACTTAGTGGTCTTTAGTGCCCTTTTGATCTCATCCTCACTTATCGGACCATCGACATCCAGAGTGGGTCGAACAGCATCAGGTGATCGTGATTCTTCTAAGGAAGCTCTACCAAAGAGGCCTGCCCAGTAATCTTTCATGCCTGGGGGATGAGCGGTGGGCCGTCAGGAATACCCGTTATGATTTCCTTAACGGCCCGACCTCTTTCTTTACGCCACAACTTTTGTATTCTTCTATAATCTCTCTTCTTCTTAGCCTTCTTATTTTTGGAGACCGGGCCGCCCCTTCCCGGCTCCTTATATGTATAAGCACTAGGTGGGCACCATATATCAACTTGTGCTTCCACCTCTTCTATGCGGGAGGGGATGGTAAGGCCGAGGGCCCTTGATAACTCAGATACATGAATGTATATTACATCCTCGTCCGGAGGATGGAGAGGTGGTTCACCACCTGAGGCACCATTCTCAGGTGTTGTGAAAATCATGGAGCCAAGTTGATGGTCATTTGGAGGTGTAGCAGAACCCAGAGGAACCGGCGCAGAAGCCGCCTCGAGACCCTCTAGGGACTTAAGTCGGACTTGGGCTTTATAAGAGTCCGCCTTACGGGCGCCCTTGATCGCATCGATAGTACGATGCGGGAGCACCCGCTCCCTAATCTCTTTGTTGATGTTACGGGCCCCGAGATGGAGGGCCTCAAAGGCAGCCATCATTGCCAGCTCCTCCGGATCCCACCTCACTCTCCGGCTACCAGCACATAAGGCCTGCGCCTCCTCACCATGAAACTCCCTGGGGTGCGCAACCCTTTGATGGACACGACGACCCCGAAAGTCCTTGAAGGACTGCCGGCAAATGGGACAGCTGGGACTATCACCATCGCCCATAATTGCTGCCAATTGTTAGTAGCGATGCACAACCAACAGACTAGAAATAGATTGTTTGCAGCGATACACTGGGAAGAAAACCCAGAGGAGGGAAAGTGTTTGCCGTGGATTAATTTTTAGATCTATTCTAAAAGTTAATCCGCGTTGCCCAGCAGGAGGCCACGAGGAGGCCCTTTCCCTTTAACTAGCTCAAAAGACTTCACAAACTTGCGTAGCAGATTGGCTAGTTACTCCCGCCTCGTCCTGTGCTGGATGGTTGGGTGTCCAGGCTGGGATGCTTTGGGGTGGGGTCTCAGCTCTGTCGTGGACAAACTTTTTGCATCATGTGGGGCCTTTTTTAAAACGACTGGTCCGCATGGGGACGAGGTACCCCGTCCACGGCAGCCAGCGCTCCTCCCATTGTAGTCCCAGTAGGTGGTTTCCTTGCCCTGGAGCCAATTTTTGTGTTACTGTTTTTTTATATGGGAAAACACAAAAAATCTTCAGGTTCTCGTGAGGTGGCTGACCTAGCCCACGAGACATCATCTTCAGGTCTGAGTGGAAAGGAGGATTCCCCACCACAAGGGCCTCCCACAGCAGTCTCCTGTTCTGGGAGTTCTTCTGAGGGTCGCGTATCTGCTGCATATGACTCTCTGTTGATGGTAAATGTTAATCCATCATTTTCCTACCACGCTTTGCACTCACTTCTCAAGGTGTATGGCACGGTTCTACGCATTCGACTGGTTTATGAAAAGGACTTTCCATATAACCGCTGCTATGTAACTTTTCTGTCAAGTGATGAAGCGTCTGGCTTATGAAAATGTAGCATCTCTGCCCCTTGCCGACCATGGCTTTAAAACTGAATTTCTCCAGTCACGTAATATTTCAGAGAGTGACATGGATTACATCCAAAATGTTTTTGTAACCTATTTAGAGAATTCAGTTCCAGCAGTCCGCCAGATCCCGACTCCACGTTGGATTGTGGCGTACTATAAAAATGGGCGTGGGAATTTCATCCATGCCTCCCGATACTTGTCCAAAGAAATAGGCACGATTCCTGAGAGGAATCTGAAGAAGTACGAGAAAGGGGTGCTTGTGCGAGCAAAAGATCTTATGCAAGCGAGGATGTTGCAACATCTCCCATGCCCTTCTGACAGCATGTTTGACACTGTTAAGGCTCATCCCACCTTTAACTATAGCCAAGGTTGTGTTTAAAGTCAAGATCTCTATGAATACTTAGAAGAGGAAATACTAGCAATGTGCCCTAGCTCAGTACAAAAGATGACTAAGATGAGGAATTCTTCCAACATGGTCCTTCTCACCTTTTTTGGTTCCACCCTTCCTGACCGTGTTCATATCGGTCCTATCAACTTTAGGGTGAGGCGCTTTGTTTCTCGCTCTCTTCAGTGCTTCTCATGCTATGGGTACGGTCACGGCAAAAGTTCGTGTAAGGAAGCTTCCCGATGTCGTAATTGCTCTGCACTCGACTCACATTCAGAGGAGCATTGCAATGGTGCAGCTTATTGTTTCCATTCCCGTGATGCTCACCAGGTACGTTCCAGGCAATGCCCCAGGTATCGCCTGGAGCAGGACATTCTACAACTTGCTAACACTCTTCATCAGCCTCGGTAGCGCCCGCCGTGAACTCCTGTACCGCCAGAAGGACGGTACTGGTGCGACATCCTATGCTTCATTGGCCGCTCGCTCTTCTGCTGAGTCTGCCGGTCCGAAGACGACGACTCCTGCTACCTCTCGCTCTGTTGGGGCGGGTGGTCCTGTTCATTTGGCCAATAGGTTTGCCCTATTGTCCGATGACTCGGTTGAGTCATCTCTAGAAGTGACGAGAAAATACGGACTTGACCAAAGTCACCCATGTAGTAGATGTCCATTTGCCACCTGTATCGCCTAAGCCTTTGAAGGGCCTGACCAAACGGCACCGCGGCTCTGCGGAGTCGATAGATTTAGCTCAGCCTAAAGCAGTCTAAGTTTCTCCCGGTGTACGTGATCGTGAGTCATCGAGGGACCGTTCTGCAATGGTAGCTCCAGTAGTTTCTGTCCAGCCTCCTGTGACTCCCTCCGTCTCAGATCGGGCTTCTTGTGATGAGGACGGTCTGAGCATGGAGACGTCCGATGATATTGTCACAGCCGTCCCTCGTGGACCCACTGTATCAGAAAGTGCAGTCCTGCCTGATCCTCGTCCTCCGAGGACCGGTAAAAGTGATGATAGTTCGCATCACCCACCGATAAGCTGAAAGGCTGCATTCCAACGACCCGGCACATCTCAACCCCCGGTGTCTTCTCGTCGTTTGATTATTTCTAGTCAGGTCAGTCACGAGCAGCCTCAAAAGGCTCGCCCGTTCACTGTACATAAATAGTCATCTTCAAGCTTCTACAGTGGAACTGTAGAGGCCTTCGCGCCTCGTGGGGGGGAACTCCGAGCTTTGCTGTCGGAGTTCTCTCCAGCCTGTGTAGCTCTACAAGAGACTATGATAGGTGATAGTACTTATTCTAGTCCTCCTGGCTATCGTGCCTTTTTTAACACTCCTTTCCCTGACCAAGGCCACCAGCTGTTCTAGTCCGTCAGGATATACCTGTTATCCCGGTACAACTTAACTCTCCCATTCAGGTGGTTGCTGTTAACGTCTTTATGGGACGACTGTACACCATCTGCAGTTTATATCTCCCTCCTCGGTTTCTTGTCTCCAGGGGTGAGCTTGACGGCCTGGTGCGTCAGCTGACTCCACCTTTTCTTTTGTTGGGAGATTTTAACGGCCGTCACCCATTGTGGGATGAAGGTGCTAGTAATCCTCGTGGGGGTTTTAATTGGTTCTTTTATTGAGGATGAGAGATTGGAGATTTTAAATTCTGGGGATGTTACACATTTCCACAGTCCTACTGGGACTTTTACAGCTATCGATCTTTCTCTTTGTACATCTAATTCTTTCCTTGATTTTAATTGGCGAGTCCTACCGGATTTACACGGTAGTGACCACTTTCCGATTTTATTGGAATCTGTGAACTCTGAGCCACAGTCCCGGCCCCCACGCTGGGTTTTAGACAAGGCAGATTGGCGTCGATTCACAGACCAGCTTATCCGTCCGCTGGCTGACTTTTCTACTTGTGCTGAGGCTGTTGATTATTTTATTATTTGTTTAGCGTTTCAGACAATCCCTAGGACGTCAGGTCGCTTTACTAAGCGTCCCGTTCCTTGGTGGAACGCAGCATGCACTGCAGCGGTGAAAGAGAAACGGGCAGCTTTCTCTCGTCTCCGGCGACATCGTGGGGACCCGCAGTGCCTGGAAGCTTTTCGGCGCTGCCGAGCTCGGGCCCGCCGCGTTTTGAAAGAGGCACAAAGAGCCTCGTGGAAAGCCTATGTCTCTTCCATAAACGTCCGCACCCCTCTTACGGATGTCTTCAACAAAGTCCGCCGAATTGCTGGGAAGTATTCTGCTCCTTCCCCACCAATTTTGTTGTCTGCTGGGCGAACGGTGGCAGACCCTAGGAATGTCGCCGACCTCTTTGCGGAGCACTTTGCCAGTGTTTCCCAGAGGCATCCTGCAGCCCCGGGCGCACGTCACCGCCAGAGAATGGAATCTCTCGGCATAAACTTTTCTTCCGCTGGAGGGGAGTCTTATAATGTCCCTTTCTCTGCTTCCGAGTTGCGGACCGCTTTGTCCCAGTGTCACGACTCTTCTCCTGGGCCAGATGATATACATTATGCCTTCTGGCGTCACATGTCTGACTGTGCTTTTGACTTTATTTTAAATCTTTATAATATGATTTGGCATACCGGTGACTTTCCATCTTCTTGGGCTGTGGCAGGGGTTCTCCCATTTCCGAAGCCTGGGAAAGATAATCTCCAGGCCAGATACCGCTGGAATAGTGAATAACAGCGCCATCCATTGAGTGAACCGCAAACTAACGCCTTTGTAAACAAACAGCGCCACGATTTGAATAATCACTGAGTTCCTTCCTCCACACACACACACACACACACACACACACACACACACACACACACACACACACACACACACACACACACACACACACAATAATGTACTGTAGTACAGTACATATTTACTTCACCTGTGACCCCGTTCAAGCTCCCTTGTATCAACTTGAGTTATAAGTATATCATAGAGATATATGTATATTGTACATGTGCGATAACTATTTATAATTAGTGAGGCGATACACACGTGTGTGTGTGTCACTGTTTGATCTGCTGCAGTCTCTAACGAGACAGCCAGACGTTGCCCATTAAGGGAGCTTGAACGGGTCACAGGTGGATGAAGTAAATATGTACTGTACTACAGTACATTATTGGTAGTGTGTGTGTGTGTGTGTGTGTGTGTGTGTGTGTGTGTGTGTGTGTGTGTGTGTGTGTGTGTGTGTGTGTGTGTGGAGGAAGGAACTCAAAGTGATTATTCAAATCGTGGCGCTGTTTGTTTACAAAGGCGTTAGTTTGCGGTTCACTCAATGGATGGCGCTGTTATTCACTATTCTAGCGGTATCTATAGCTTTGATTTCCTGCCTTTCTAAAGCCTTTGAGTCTATCCTTAATAGGAAGATAATGAGGCATCTATCAGCTCACAACCTTCTCTCTGATTGCCAGTATGGTTTCCGTAAAGGCAGATCTACTGGTGATCTTCTTACTTTCCTAACTGAATCTTGGTCATCCTCTTTTAGGGACTTCGGTGAAACCTTTGCTGTCGGCCTTGACATATCGAAAGCCTTCGATAGAGTCTGGCACAAATCTTTAATTTCTAAACTACCCTCCTACGGATTCTATCCTTCTCTCTGTACCTTCATCTCCAGTTTCCTTTCCGATCGTTCTATTGCTGCTGTAGTAGACGGTCACTGTTCTTCCCTAAAACTATCAACAGTGGTGTTCCACAGGGTTCTGTCCTATCACCCACTCTCTTTCTATTATTCATCAATGATCTCCTAAATCTGACTCAATGCCCTATCCACTCCTATGCTGATGATACCACCTTGCATTATTCAACAGCGTTCAACAGACGCCCAACCCAACAACAATTAAATGACTCAAGGCGAGATGCTATAGGACGCCTAACTTCTGATCTTTCACTTGTTTCTGATTGGGGCAGAGAAAACCTGGTTTTGTTCAATGCCTCAAAAACTCAATTTCTACAACTATCTACTCGACATAACCTTCCAGACAACTATCCTCTCTTCTTCAATAACACTCAACTTCCCCTCTCCTCTACATTAAACACACTCGGTCTATCCTTCACTAAAAATCTAAACTGGAAATTTCACATCTCTACTCTTGCTAAATCAGCTTCCAAGAAGTTAGGTGTCCTGTGGCGTCTTCGTCCATTTTTCTCTCCCTCCCAGCTGCTTGCTATGTACAAGGGCCTCATCCGCCCATGTATGGAGTATGGCTCTCATGTCTGGGGGGGATCCACACACAGCTTTACTAAACAAGGTGGAATCTAAAGCTTTTCGTCTTATCAACTCTTCTCCTCTAACTGACTGTCTTGATTCTTTAAGTCACCGCCGCAATGTTGCATCTTTATCTGTCTTCTACCGCTGTTTTCATGCTGTCTGCTCTTCTGAACTTGCTAACTGCTTGCCTTCCCCCCTCCTGCGGCCTCGCTGCACAAGACTCTCTACTTCTTCTCATCCCTATTCTGTCCATCTTCCTAATGCAAGAGTTAACCAGTATCTTCACTCCTTCATTCCCTACACTGGTAAACTCTGGAACTCTCTACCTGTGTCTGTATTTCCACCTGCCTATGACTTAAACTCTTTCAAAAGAGGAGTGTCAAGACACCTCTTACGTTAACTGGACCCTCCTTTTAGATTTTTTTGTTTTTTCTTTCTCCTACTTTCCTCTAAACAGGGCCTGGCAACCAGCGGGATTTTTTTTTTTCCAACACTGTTTTCCCTTGGCCAGTGCCCTTGTAATGTAAAAAAAAAAAAAAAAAAAAAATCTGGCATCTTTGCTGGCGACACGAATTTCTTTTGGTGAATGGCAATCTTTGCAGTCTTGTTTTATCTATAGTCTTTGGTTGAGGCCTCGGCCAGATCTCGCGCTTCTGTTCCCGTCCTGAGAAGTGCGCCTGGTGCTCTGGCCAGCATCATTCCCTCGCCTGCCCTCACCGGCCCCAGCCGTCTTCTACTGGCCCGGCACCAGTCTCCCAGGACTCCGGGTCAAGGTACAGGGCTCAGACACACCTACAGCAGATACCTCAAGTGGAAGTGCCCTCACTGCCGTCAGCCAGGCGTCAACGCCTGGCATGGGTGTTTTAAGGCGCCCAGCTACCTCCGCCGCGCCTCCCACCTCGGCTCCGCTTTCCACCCACAGTCTGATCAGTGTGCGTTCGCTCCTCCCCAGGCCACCTCCCCGCTGGTGTTAGTCTCTCTCTCTCTCTCTCTCTCTCTCTCTCTCTCATGAAGGACACGGCTGCCTTCCTTCTCCTCCTCTTCCTCATCCCTTTGCTGCTTCTGCTGCTGACGCCTGGAGGATTCCTTGGCGTTGCCCATGCCCAGCAATGTTCCCCCGTTTTTCAAACCACAGACCATGAATACCGCTTCATTACCGCTGCACACGAATCATCAGATTTGCAAATAAACACAACCGTGTACGTGCATCCACAGCAAGACCTGAAAATTTTGCTGAATTTGGAAGGAAGCCACGAGTACATAAAGCTCGTGCTGGATGAACATTGTTTCTCGGGTGACGACTGGCAGTGGTGGACACTGTGGATGCAAGTGAAATTATTGGGCATAGGAGGAATTCCTGGCCGAGATTGGACGGATTACAAATTCCAGGTGAGGACAAATATGTGCATTAAACAGTGTACCAAGAGGATCTTCTACATGTACGTTTTTGACGGCTTCTATGTCTGGGCTTCTGGTGCCTCACAATGGAGATTTTACTACTTGGAAAAACGCTGTGGCCAAATCCCTCAATGGAGGAAAGGAGATTCTGGGTATTCCACTCCCGAGTGCACAACTACAAACCATTTACCAATAACGATATCTCCTGCCACGCCCACAATAACCTCTACCAAGCCAACAACACCACCTCCTAAACCCATAACAACCTCTGCCACGCTCACACCACGTCTGCACCGATACCATCCATGCACGCCTCCATTCTCTATGCCCGTGGGAGCCATAGAAGGCGTAGCTGCAGCGACGGTACTGGTGGTGGTGGTGATGTTGGTGCTGTTGGTGATGAAACGACACGGTAAGTCAGCAGTGGAAGATGAAATTCTCTTTCTGTAATACAATAGTACTTTCTTTTTCGGCAATAGTAGTAGTAGTAGTGATAGTAGTAGTGGTAGTAATAGTAGTAGACAGTAGTCATGTTAGAGTAGTAGTAGTAGTAATAGAAGTAGTATTAATGATATTGTAGTAGTAGTAGTAGTAGTAGTAGTAGTAATACAGGTAGTATTAATAATATTGTAGTGGTAGTAGTAGTAGGAGTAGTAGTAGTAGTAGAAGACGTAATAGTAGTAGCAGAGCAGTAGTAGCAATAGTAATAATAGTGGCTGCTGCTGCATTAGAAATAGTAGTAGGGATAATTGTAGTAGTAGTAATAGTAGTAGTAGTAATAGTGGTAGTATTTGCCTCAGCAGTAGTAGTAATAGCAGATGGTGTAGTAACAGCAGCATTACTTGTTGTTGTTGTTGTTCTTTCTGCTCATGTTGTATCAGCAGAAGCATGAGTATCAGTATTAGTAGAGTGATATCAGTCGTTTCCTTTGCCTTCAGATGTACGAAGAATGCTCACAGAACACACAGTAGCACCACCACGTGAATAAAATGATGTCAGCAGCCTGTCTCAACCTTTAACCTGCTGCTGACACGCAACATCCCGCCAACAGCCTGTCTGAAACTGCTGCTTACGCACAACACCCCACCAACAGCCAGTATGGAAATATAGACAGGCAAGGATCCATCAATATCCTGTATGGAAGTCTATACAGGCGAAGATCTGTCAACAGCCATCAATCATTGCTTTTATTTTCTTGACGATATCGTTGTTTAAGTCATGAAATGCCAGCCTTATATTTGGTGACGTCCTGTTAAGTGGAACCAAATATTGCAGTTCTGTGCTTTGTTGGATATAAGATGTCTTCAATAATCACTACTAACTCTTTCCTTCCTTGCTTTTCTTTAGCGTCTCTTCTTCTATTATATATTCAGAGGAAGACCTCTTTTTGCTCTCCTATTGCCAAAACACGACTTTTATTTTTAGCTTTTAATAGTTGTTTCCATCTTTGGCTCTATGTATGAGTCTTTTTTTTATACCATGTGGGCTTTTCACGGGAATTTATGGACTAAAGGGGATACTTTTTAGGGTACCTCCTATCTTAAAGCCCACCCGCTAGGAAACCCTTGCCCCGAGTGAGGAAGCCCAACCTACACTCAGACCGTGGACAGGATTCGAACCCGTGCGCTTGGAGACCTCTAGGATCCCAAAGCACGCATGGTTCCACTGTACCACGGCGGCCCCTTTTGTCTTGGCTTGTCAATACTCGTATCCACTTGGTTCTTTATTATTCTTTTTGGCTTTTTCTTTTCTTTTGCATCGATTTTTATGTTTGCATCATTGATTCCATGATTGTAGGTGTGATCTTTGTTGATGGTCTTTTTATGTTGTAGGTCTTAGTGTGTCATCATTATCTTTACATCTCATCTCTAGCTAAAAGAACTTCTATTACATGAAAAGTGTTGGTTATGTTTTCAAGGTTTGGACGGTCTTTTTAAGGTCATCCTCTTTTAAATTAATGGTTAGCTTGGTATTTGCCAAAGGTAAAAAGTGTTTTGAGTCTTTTCAAAATATGACCACATAGACTCACCCGAGAGAGAGAGAGAGAGAGAGAGAGAGAGAGAGAGAGAGAGAGAGAGAGAGAGAGAGAGAGAGAGAGAGAGAGAGAGAGAGAGAGAGAGAGAGTGAGTGAGTGAGTGAGTGAGTGAGAGAGTGTCTGTCTGTCTGTCTGTCTGCCTGTATCTGTGTCTGTGTTTTTTTTTTTTAAGGTGTTATATAGGAACAAACTCCTTTAGAATAGCAAATAGACATAGTAATGGCTTATAAACTAAAGTGTGAAATAAGACAAACAGCGTGACTTCTATAAGAGCGCAGTGTATGAACAGACAAGAAGTAATGTGAAGACCTTTGTTCAGTGTTTTCATGTGTACCGGGTATTCTCTATTCGCAAATTCGATAAATGTAAATTATATCGTTTATTTCTTTTGCATTGTTCCCTAGAGACAAAAGGGACACTATTTAAGAAGGAAGAAGAAGAAGAAGAAGAGGAAGGAGGAGGAGGAGGAGGAGAAGGAGGAGAAAAAGAAAAAGAAAAAAAAGGAGAAGAATGTATCATATATATATATATTGTGTGTCTTTGTGTA
>NC_059293.1:3773448-3840948 GCF_017591435.1 Portunus trituberculatus
TTTGCTCCACCTTTGTAAATAATGTAAATATACTTAAGGTTATTTATTTTTGTACTGCAATACATTAGTTTTCTCTGAACATTTGTTTTGGGGATGGGTGGCAGGCTCCTCCCATCTCCTTTGTTGTACTTTTTTTCAACAATAAACTTATCAAATCAAATCTCTCTCTCTCTCTCTCTCTCTCTCTCTCTCTCTCTCTCTCTCTCTCTCTCTCTCTCTCTCTCTCTCTCTCTCTCTCTCTCTCTCTCGTGAGAGAGAGTGAGTGAGTGACTTTACTAGATCATGATTACAGGAGGGACGGGGGAATGAGACGGTTTATATACGTATATCACCCTCATGGGACTCCCGCCTTTAAAGACACCCTTTCTCTTCATGCCTCTGGCGGACGGAAGTGTCGCATCAATGGCGTCACACTCTTGGCCCGTATTCTGAAAAGCTTTGCTCTCACCAACCAAAATTACTCCCAAAGAGGCTGCCTGCATGTCATCAAGCAGACTACAATGAAAGACACACGATGGCAATACTGAAGTGAAAGGCACACAATAGTAAAGGGAAAGGCTCCTCTCCGCCCACACACAGGCAGCGAGTGAAAGGGGTGGGTGGCTCCAGGCAACGAGATGAAAGTTCTATGTAACAAAAGTAACAAATGATTACAATGAAAAAGTATGTGACAAAACACCCCAGGAGACTGATCACTCTTGAATTACGGTAATGAATGACGTGGTGGTGAATCAAGAGAGACATTTCACCTCTCTCTCTCTCTCTCTCTCTCTCTCTCTCTCTCTCTCTCTCTCTCTCTCTCTCTCTCTCTCTCAAAATTGCTGGATTCGAATTAAAGTACGTAAAGGAACGCTTGCCTCTAATTTCAATACACAAAACTGCTTTCATTTTTTTTTTATTTTAAGAACACAGGAACGCAAGAAATTAGAGAAGCTGCAGGATGCCACCAGGCCCACACGTAGCAGCCCCGTATGAAACTTGATGGCCTACATGTGGCAACCCCGTATGAAATTTTTATTCACTTCCTGTGATCATGCCTAACCATGTTTGTCTGGTCTTATCAAAGAGGAAGCTTATGATAGTACACTTGAATCTGTTTGGTGTGTGTTCGTAGAATATAGATGAAATCTGTGTAAATGTGTCATATCTAAAAATAAAAATAAATAAAAAAACGAGATCTGGTCCCAATACTGTTGTTTAAAAGAGACTTATCTTTCATCTAGGCGACTGCCCCTCGTGGAACGTCCCTCGTGAATTAGGAGTGGAAAGAGGAAAATATTTGCCTCCTATAAAGTTAACATGTAGATTTCACATTCAAATCAGCATATAATATATTGAAAAAGTAAAGAAGAGCAATAAATTAATGGACATGTTTGCAATAACTTCAAAAGTAAACGTTTACCCAAGGATAACAGGCCAAGTAGCATATTAATTAAGTTAAAGATATCACTTTCTAATTTGCATGTGTATTGAAAAAGTAAAAAAAAAAAAACAGCGGCAGTTGCTCTGGAAATGTAAAACATATGAAGCTGAAAATTCTTTTCCTATTCCTTTCCTGTTTCTAAGGCCAGTCTTGTTTTTCCTTCCGTTCCTATTTGGCCTCTACCACATTTCTTTTGTTTGCAATACTCTTGCACTGATAAATGTTACATTAATCCCGCCCCCTTTTCATTCTTAATTCATCCATTCCTATGTGACACCTTTCCGTGGTCAGAAAGCACTGTAAAGCGTTTTCTGTGTCTTGCAGCCACCATTACGGCTGTCGGTGCCACTCCAACATCAACAACTTTGAGACTTTGAGTACACTTATTTTCCTAGCAGTCTCTTAAATACGCAATAATAGAGCTTGGCAACATCAAATTAACCTCGTTCTTTTTTTCTTTCTCTACCTCAATTAAAACATTTTCTCAGTGGTATTGATAGAGAATAAAAAGAGATACATCATTCATTAATCCTGAAATGTGGAAAGTGCAGCAAACTCCATACTGAAGAGTGGAAGTGTGCACGATTTGAAAATAGTTAGGAGGTTATGAAGAATTCAACCTAAAAGTGTAAAAGGTAAAGGGGATTTGATACTAGGATGTAAAAATGTGAAGGATCTGAACCTTAAACGTGGAAAAACATAATGAGTCATATCGAGAGAAGCAGACCCTTTGTGTGCCATTATGAGAAGTATTTGTGCCTGCAGCGCTCTCTCTCTCTCTCTCTCTCTCTCTCTCTCTCTCTCTCTCTCTCTCTCAGGTATGTTGATTCGTTAAGTTAATTTTTTTTTTCTGTACCAGAGAGAGTGAGAGAGAGAGAGAGAGAGAGAGAGAGAGAGAGAGAGAGAGAGAGAGAGAGAGAGAGAGAGAGAGAGAGAGAGAGAGAGAGAGAGAGAGAGAGAGAGCGTTGAAGGCAAAGAGAAAAAAATTAGAAGAAAAAAAGAAATAAGGAGCAAATTAAAGAAAAAAAAAATCAGAGCAGAGAGGAGAAAAGATGAAGGATTTGGTTCAGAAGAGAACGGAAGAAGAGGAGGAAGGCGACAAGAATAGGAAAAAGAGTAAGAGAGGGAGGACAAAGGAAAATTTAAATAGACAACAGACTGAGAAGAAAAGAAGAAAAAGAAAAGGAAGAAAAGAGAAAGAGAAAGAGCGGGAGCCAGAGTAAGAGAAACAACAACAACAACAACAACAACAACAACAAGGAAGGAGGAGGAGAAGAAGAAGCCGTACAAGGAGGGAAGGGAAAGAAGCAAAGTTGGAAAGAAGATGAAACGGACGAAGGAAAGTAAAGGCTAGAGAGGAGGAGGACGAGGAAGACGAGGAGGAGGAGGAAGAAGAGGGAGAAGGGTGACGGGGAGAGGGGAGAGACATTAGCCCCGTACACACTATGCATCATGTTTGTGCGTCGTCTATAACGTTAGAAAATCTACCCCTAAGAAAACAATGGAAGCTGCAAGAAATCGTCACACCTACACCCGGCAGTCTTGCGATGAAACTCAGTGCCACCTCCACTACATTCAAGACTCTAGTGAAGTGATCCAGGGTTTTTTTAGGACGCTTTTGCTGCTGTAGTGACAGATTATCAAAATTCCTAAAGTATCAACGGGAAAAACAGCCTTGCGAACTTAGCTAAGCATCTCTGTGGTCTTTGAAATTGCAGTGTTTCTCAATAGAAGCCCCTTACTTATGTTTCCACATAACGCTCTGTAAGATTCACCACTTTCCCCTACATCACTCCATCCTGTGGTCCTGCCTTCCTCACTCTTCCTATCCCTATCATTCCTTGTTCCTCATGCTCATCTGCCCAGCTCCCTATCAGTGCTCTTCTCCGCTGCTTCTAATGGTGAGGCTTCAAATATGCTACTTAGTCCCCAGATGGGAACCGCCTTGTCGTGGTGGGGGCTTGCGTGCCCTGTGACCTGGCGAGCTAGGCTAGAGGGGGCTTAGGCCCCTGCTCTGCCCTTTCGAGGGGGAGAGGGCTACCCATGCTAGTACGGTCGCCAGTGAGGGGCCAGACTAAATGGTTCCTACGTAGGCTGCCAGTGGACCAGCGGAGCCACCCGCTGGAGGGATCGCCCAATAGGGGCTGTCCTGTGCTGGATGGTTGGGTGTCCAGGCTGGGATGCTTTGGGAGGGGGGTCTCAGCTCTGTCGTGGACAAACATTCGTATCATGTGGGGCCTTTTTTAAAACGACTGGTCCGCATGGGGACGAGGTACCCGTCCACGGCAGCCAGCGCTTCCTCCCATTGTAGTCCCAGTAGGTGGTTTCCCTTGCCCTGGAGCCAATTTTTGTGTAGCTGTTTTTTTTTTTATGGGAAAACACAAAAAACATTCAGGTTCTCGTGAGGTGGCTGACCTGGCCCACGAGACGTCATCTTCAGGTCTGAGTAAGGAGGAGGATTCCCCTCCACAAGGGCCTCCCACAGCAGTCTCCTGTTCTGGAAGTTCTTTTGAGGGATGCATTTCTGCTGCATATGACTCTCTTGTAATGGTAAATGTTAATCCATCATTTTCCTATCATGCCTTGCACTCACTTCTCAAGGCGTATGGTACGGTTGTTCGCATTCGACTGGTTTATGATAAGGACTTTCCTTCTAACCGCTGCTATGTAACGTTTATGTCATGTGATGAAGCTCGTTTAGCTTATGAACATGTAGCATCTCTGCCCTCGCCGGCCATGGCTTTAAAACTGAATTTCTCCAGTCACGTAATATTTCAGACAGTGACATGGATTACATCCCAAATGTTTTTGAAAACTATTTAGAGAATTCAGTTCCAGCAGTCCGCCAGATCCCACCTCCACGTTGGTTTGTGGCGTACTATAGAAATGGGCGTGGAATTTCATCCATGCCTCCCGGTACCTGTCCAAAGAAATCGGCACGATTCCTGAGGGGAATCTGAAAAAGTATGGGAAGGGGGTGCTTGTGCGAGCAAAAGATCTTACGCAAGCTAGGATGTTGCAACATCTCCCATGCCCTTCTGACAGCATGTTTGAGACTGTTAAGGCTCATCCCACCTTTAACTATAGCAAAGGTTGTGTTTATAGCCAAGACCTCTATGAATTCCCAGAAGAGGAAATACTAGCAATGTGCCCTAGCTCAGTACAAAAGGTGACTAAGATGAGGAACTCCTCCAACATGGTCCTTCTCACTTTTTTTGGGTCCACCCTTCCTGACCGTGTTAATATCGGTCCTATCAACCTTAGGGTGAGGCGCTTTGTTTCTCGCCCTCTTCAGTGCTTCTCATGCTATGGGTACGGTCACGGGAAAAGCTCGTGTAAGGAAGCTTCCCGATGTGGTAATTGCTCTGCACTCGACTCGCATTCAGAGGAGCATTGCAATGGTGCAGCTTATTGTTTTCATTGTCGTGATGCTCACCAGGTACGTTCCAGGCAATGCCCCAGGTATCGCCTGGAGCAGGACATTCTACAGCTTGCCAATAGTCAGTTTATCAGCCTCGGTAGCGCCCGCCGTGAACTCCTGTACCGCCAGAAGGATGGTACTGGTGCGACATCCTATGCTTCATTGGCCGCTCGCTCTTCGGCTGAGTCTGCCGGTCCGAAGACAACTCCTCCTGCTACCTCTCGCTCTGTTGGGGCGGGTGGTACTGTTTATCTGGCTAACAGGTTTGCCATTTTGGCTGATGACTCGGTTGAGTCATCTCTTAGAAGTGACGAGAAAATACGGACTTGAACAAAGTCACCCATGTAGTAGATGTCCATTTGCCACCTGTATCTCCTAAGCCTTTCAAGGGTCTAACTAAGCGGCACCGCGGCTCTGCGGAGTCGTTAGATTTAGCTCAGCATAAGCAGTCTAAGTTTTCTCCCGGTGCTTATAATCGTGAGTCCTCCAGGGACCGCTCTGCTAGGGTAGCTCCAGTAGTTTCTGTCCAGCCTTCTGTGACGCCCTCCGTCTCAGATCGGGCTTCTTATGATGAGGACGGTCTGAGCATGGAGACGTCCGATGATATTGTCATAGCCGTCCCTCGTGGACCAACTGTATCGGAAAGTGCAGTCCTGCCTGATCCTCGTCCTCCGAGGACCAGTAAAAGTGATGATAGTTCGCATCACCCACCGATAAGCCGAAAGGCTGAGGTCCAACGACCCGGCACACCTCAATTCCCGGTGTCTTCTCGTCGTTTGATTATTTCTAGTCAGGTCAGTCACGGGCAGCCTCAAAAGGCTCGCTCGTCCACTGCACCCAAATAGTCGTCTTCAAGCTTCTACAATGGAACTGTAGAGGCCTTCGCGCCTCGTGGGGGGAACTCCGAGCTTTGCTGTCGGAGTTCTCTCCAGCCTGTGTAGCTCTACAAGAGACTATGATAGGTGATAGTACTTATTCTAGTCCTCCTGGCTATCGTGCCTTTTTAACACTCCTTTCCTGACCAGGGCCACCACGGTGGCACAGCTATTCTAGTCCGTCAGGATATACCTGTTATCCCGGTACAACTTAACTCTCCCTTCAGGTGGTTGCTGTTAAGGTCTTTATGGGACGACTGTACACCATCTGCAGTTTATATCTCCTCCTCGGCTTCCTGTCTCCAGGGGTGAGCTTGACGGCCTGGTGCGTCAGCTGACTCCGCCTTTTCTTTGTTGGGAGATTTTAACGGCCGTCACCCATTGTGGGATGAAGGTGCTAGTAATCCTCGTGGGGTTTTAATCGGTTCTTTTATTGAGGATGAGGGATTGGAGATTTTAAATTCTGGGGATGTTACACATTTCCACACTCCTACTGGGACTTTTACAGCTATCGATCTTTCTCTTTGTACATCTAATTCTTTCCTTGATTTTAATTGGCGAGTCCTACCGGATTTACACGGTAGTGACCACTTTCCGATTTTATTGCAATCTGTGAAATCTGAGCCACAGTCCCGGCCACCACGCTGGGTTTTAGACAAGGCAGATTGGCGTCGATTCACAGACCTTAGCTCTTTTATTCGTCCGCTGGCTGACTTTTCTACTTGTGCTGAGGCTGTTGATTATTTTACTGATTTTTTATTTCTTTAGCCCTTCAGACAATCCCTAGGACGTCAGGTCGCTTTACTAAGCGTCCCGTTCCTTGGTGGAACGCAGCATGCACTGCAGCGGTAAAGAGAAACGGGCAGCTTTCTCTCGTCTCCGGCGACATCGTGGGGACCCGCAGTGCCTGGAAGCTTTTCGGCGATGCCGAGCTCGGGCCCGCCGCATTTTGAAAGAGGCACAAAGAGCCTCGTGGAAAGCCTATGTCTCTTCCATAAACGTCCGCACCCTCTTACGGATGTCTTCAACAAAGTCCGCCGAATTGCTGGGAAGTATTCTGCTCCTTCCCCACCAATTTTGTTGTCTGCTGGGCGAACGGTGGCAGACCCTAGGAATGTCGCTGACCTCTTCGCGGAGCACTTTGCCAGTGTTTCCCAGAGGCATCCTGCAGCTCCGGGCGCACGTCACCGCCAGAGAATGGAATCTCTCGGCATAAACTTTTCTTCCGCTGGAGGAGTCTTATAATGTCCCTTTCTCTGCTTCCGAGTTGCGGACTGCTTTGTCCCAGTGTCACGACTCTTCTCCTGGGCCAGATGATATACCTTATGCCTTCTTGCGCCACATGTCTGACACTGCTTTTAACTTTCTTTTAAATCTTTATAATATGATTTGGCATACCGGTGACTTTCCATCTTCTTGGGCTGTGGCAGTGGTTCTCCCATTTCCGAAGCCTGGGAAAGATAATCTCCAGGCTACGAACTACCGTCCTATATCTTTAACGTCCTGTATTTGCAAAGTGTTAGAAAAGATGGTAAATATAAGACTCATGTGGTATTTGGAGAGGGGGAAGTACTTGTCACCGGTACAGTACGGCTTCCGAAAGATGAGGTCTACTACTGATGCTCTTTTATCCCTAGAGTCTTCCATTTGTGAGGCCTTCGCTAATCACCACCATCAAGTAACAGTCTTTTTTGACCTGGAGAAGGCCTACGACACGGCTTGGTGTCATGGCATTTTACAGTCTTTGTTTAATTTTGGCCTTCGTGGCCACCTTCCTATTTTTATCCAGCAGTTTTTATCCAGACGTTTTTTACGGGTTCGAGTTGGGAGTGTTCTCTCCGATGCTACAGCTTTAAATGACGGTGTCCCACAGGAAGTATTCTTAGTGTTACGCTATTCGCAGTTGCAATAAATGGTGTTATAGATACTCTACCGGATGGCGTTCACAGTTCTTTATATGTGGACGACTTGTGCATCTCTTTTGCTGCTTCTAGGATGTCACTGATTGAGCGCAAGCTCCAACTGGCGATCAATAGGGTGTCCAGTTGGGCCAACATGAACGGTTTTCGATTCTCCACCTCGAAGACCGTAGCCATGCATTTTGTCGCAACCGTGGTGTCCATCCAGACCCGGATTTATACCTCGCCAATAGACGCCTCTCATGCGTGGAGGCGACTCGATATCTTGGCCTTTTATTTGACAACCGTCTCACCTGGGTTCCCCATTTTCGCTCTCTTAAGGCGTCTTGTCGGCAGGCACTATCCCTTCTTCGGGTTTTAAGTCATACCTCTTGGGGTGCGGACAGGGACACGTTGCTGTTGCTTCACCGTACACTCATACTTCCGAAGCTGGAATACGGCTGTGAGATCTACTCATCCGCAACAGATGCACGACTACGCTCGCTTGACCCCGTGCATCATGCTGGGGTCCGCTTGGCTACGGGTGCATTTCGGACATCTCCAATACCTAGCCTTCTAGTGGATGCTGGTTTCTGGCCGCTCGACCTCCGGCGCCAATCTTCGATGCTCCGGTGTTGGTTTCGCACCCACCGTCTGCCTGATTTTGTCCCCTGTGTGTCAATGTTGCGGGACTCGCGCTCGCAGGCGTATGTCACTCGACCGAGTCTCCCTAAACCTTTTGGCCTACGTGTTGCAAATCTCATGGCAGAGTTATCTATCGACCCCACTCCTGTGTACTCTTTCCGTCTCCCGCGAGTTGGTTATTGGCAGCTTCCTGTTATCTCATTATGCCCTGCCATGGATGGCAAGAAGGATTTTCTGCCAGCTCTGTCCCACACACGGTTTTAGAACACTTTTTATGCATTCTGATGATATCCCTGTTTTTACTGATGGCTCCAAATCCGACTCAGGCGTTGGATTTAGTGTGGTTTTCCTCTTTTATCGGTCTGGCAGCCTTCCTTCAGTGGCATCCGTTTTACTGCGGAGCTGTCTGCCATAGTCCTAGCTTTACAAATAATTTTTACTCTACCGGTTTCGTCTTTTACAATTTTTAGTGACTGTCGCAGTGCTCTTACTTCTCTCTCTTGCACTATATCCTTTAACCCTTTGGTTTTATCAGCCCTGGAGTGGCTATACCTTCTTACACAACGAGGATATCGTGTTGGGTTCTGTTGGGTTCCTGGTCACGTTGGTGTTCCAGGGAATGAACACGCAGATCGCCTCGCTAAAGAGGCAGCAAGTCGCGCTCCATCTCCTGCGTCTGTTCCGTTTCGAGATGTCTTTCCTCTAATTCGTGAGGCAGTTGCAGCAATCTGGCAGAGGAGATGGCTAACGGGGGTCGCAACCTCGAAAATGGGAGAGATCACTATTTCCTCTATCCCTCACTGGACATACACCCATGTTCGAGATCGACGTTTACAGACTTTATTGGCGCGACTGCGTATAGGTCACACGTACCTTACACAGAGGTACCTGTTGACCAGGGACCCTCAACCTTACTGTGATGACTGCCTGGTGCCGCTTACCGTGCGGCACCTATTGGTAGAGTGCCCTAGTTTGATAGAGTTACGACACCGCTACCTCTACCGCTGTCGCGGTAGAGATAGCGGTGTCTATTATATCTCAAAGGTCCTTGGACCAAAGTGTCTGGCCCAAGGCCATGACGTTTTTAGATTTTTGGGAGAAGCTGGCCTTCTCCCAAAGCTGTGAATTTTATTTAATTTTATTATATGTATTTTAATGTTTTATGTATATTATTGTAGCTTTTTGTTTTAATTACCATTAATTTTATCGTTTTTACTTGTTTTAGTTATTTTACGATTTGTTTTAAACCCTTTTGGTTTTAATTAAATAGTTTCATGCGGCGCCATATGACCTATGCTGTTGCGGCGCCTAACACCAAATCCTCCTCCAGGCTGAAATTTTCTGCAATCAAGATGGACTGAGGCGTGTGAAAACTCACAAGATGAAATTGAGACTGTCATCACAAATCTATTGGCTGGTAGTCATGTGGTATGCTGGTGTCACGTCTTACAACAGGCGACTCAGTGGAGGTGATATGAATAATTCATCTTAAAGAGAGCTTCTTAGAAGACAAGACAAGCCATCGGAAAGAAAAATGAAGTGCTAATTTGTCAATCATAGCAAGTGAGCGTTGTTGAGAGAAATGGAACGGCTCAAGGTGATGTTTCAGCGGCAAATAATGAAACTGAACCAAGTGAAAAAGCGACGACGAATATGTTGACTCACGATTGATGACTGGAGAGCATAGTGACGGAGTGGCGGCGAGCGACGCGACGTTGAGACAGCGTGTGGTGGCGGTTTTGGTGATGTAAGGTCGTCGTCAGAGAATGGCAGCTCCTTATTAGGCGATGGCTTGCCACCATTTCGTCATGAATGGTAATCCTTGGATCCAAGTGGGATGGAACGGCAAGCCTGTCAAACCAAACTCACCTGCTGGACAGGCTGGGTGAGTTCTGCATGCCAGTGGTAATCCCGGGCAAGTTAGTAGGCGGCGCGTGTAAGGATGAGGTAGTAGACACCTACCGAAACAATAACTTACTCCCAGTGAGATCTAATAGCACTAGTTCAGGAGGTGTTGTGAACCTTCCATTATAGCTAGTTGTGATCTCGTTGAATGTTTCCCTTTGTGTCTCACAACTCAAAGGGGTAGTCACAGCCTAACCTCTAAAGACAGCTCTCCCTCTTCACACAAAACTACATGCACTTACCACACATACACCCTTCACTCCAAATCAAAATTTGAAAGAAAAATGGGACCCGAAATAAACAACGCCTCGGAGTCCCCATCTGGGGAGGGGACCAATAATGTCCCCAGGTCGGACACCTCTCCTGTTGAAGACCACAAATGCCTTGACACCTCCCTCAACTTTTTCTACATTAACTTCTGCAACATTCGCGGTCTTAGATCTAATTTTCCATTTGTGGAACACCACCTCTCCTCTATTAAACCTCATCTTCTTTCCTCACCGAAACACAGCTGACAGTAGCCCCTTCTCTGTTCCCTCCTACTTTCTCTATTCTCATTTTCATTCCAAAGCTGGATGTTGCGTCTATGTACGCAACGACTTAACATGCTCTCGTGCCCACGCTCTTGAGTCTTCCGAATTTTCCACCATTTGGCTACGACTTAACAGTCACTCTCAAACTAAATTCATCTGTGCTGTTTATCTCTCCCCTAACTCTTCTGACTATAGTAATTTCTTCGACTACTTAACTTCTAAAGTGGAGCACATTCTGTCCCTCTACCCTTTCGCTGAGATTTCCATTCTTGGAGATCTCAATGTTCACCACCAGCTTTGGCTTTCCTCTCCTTCACTGACCACCCTGGTGAACTAGCCTTCAACTTTGCTATCCTCCATGACCTAGAGCAACTGGTGCAACACCCTACTCGTATTCCTGACCGTCTTGGAGACACGCCCAACATTCTTGATCTCTTCCTCACCTCTAACCCTTCTGCTTATGCTGTCACCCTTTCATCTCCGTTGGGCTCCTCCGATCACAATCTCATTTCTGTATCTTGTCCTATTTTCCAATCCCTCCGCAGGATCCCCAAAGCGAAGGTGCCTCTGGCGTTTTGCCTCTGCCAGTTGGGGGACCTGAGGAGGTATTATGCTGATTTTCCTGGAATGATTATTGCTTCCGTGTCAGAGACCCATCTCTTTGTGCTGAACGCATAACAGAGGTGTTAGTATCTGGCATGGAGGCGTACATTCCTCATTCTTTTCTCAACCTAAACCTTCTAAACCTTGGTTTAACTCAGCCTGTTCTCGTGCTATACATGATAGAGAGGTTGCCCACAAAAGGTACTTGAGCCTTCCATCTCCTGAATCTCATGCACTTTATATCTCTGCCCAGAATCATGCCAAGTCTGTTCTTCAACTTGCCAAACACTCTTTCATAAATAGGAAATGTCAAAATCTTTCAAACTCAAACTCTCCTCGTGACTTCTGGCATCTAGCCAAAAACATCTCAAATAACTTCACTTCTTCATCTTTCCCTCCTTTATTTCATCCTGATGGCACCACTGCCATCTCTTCTGTCTCTAAAGCTGAACTCTTTTCTCAAACCTTTGCTCACAACTCCACCTTGGACGATTCTGGGCTTGTCCTCCCTCTCCTCCTCCCTCTGACTATTTCATGTCTACAATCAAAATTCTTCGTAATGATGTTTTCCATGCCCTTGCTGGCCTAAACCCTCGGAAGGCTTATGGACCTGATGGGGTCCCTCCTATTGTTCTCAAAAACTGTGCTTCTGTGCTTGCACCTTGCCTGGCCAAACTCTTCCAACTTTGTCTATCGACTTCTACCTTTCCTTCCTGCTGGAAGTTCGCCTACATTCAGCCTGTTCCTAAAAGGGTGACCGTTCTAACCCCTCAAACTACCGTCCTATAGCTTTAATCTCTTGCTTGTCTAAAGTTTTTAATCTATCCTGAATAGGAAGATTCTCAAACATCTGTCACTTCACAATCTTCTGTCTGATCGCCAGTATGGCTTCCGTCAAGGTCGCTCTACTGGTGATCTTCTGGCTTTCCTTACTGAGTCTTGGTCATCCTCTTTTAGAGATTTCGGTGAAACTTTTGCTGTTGCGTTAGACATATCAAAAGCTTTTGATAGAGTCTGGCATAAAGCTTTGATTTCAAAACTGCCCTCCTACGGCTTCTATCCTTCTCTCTGCAACTTTATCTCAAGTTTCCTTTCCGACCGCTCTATTGCTGCTGTGGTAGACGGCTACTGTTCTTCTCCTAAACCTATTAATAGTGGTGTTCCTCAGGGTTCTGTCCTGTCACCCACTCTCTTTCTATTATTCATTAATGACCTTCTTAACCAAACTTCTTGCCCTATCCACTCCTACGCTGATGATACCACCCTACATCTTTCCACGTTCTTTCAGAGACGTCCAACCCTTCAGGAAATCAACAGATCACGCGGGGACGCCACGGAACGCCTGACTTCCGATCTTTCTAAGATTTCCGATTGGGGCAGAGAAAATCTAGTAGTTTTCAATGCCTCAAAACTCAATTCCTCCATCTATCAACTCGACACAACCTTCCAGACAACTATCCCTCTTCTTCAATGACACTCAACTGTCTCCCTCTTCCACAATGAATATCCTCGGTCTGTCCTTTGCTCATAATCTTAACTGGAAACTTCACATCTCATCTCTTGCTAAAACAGCTTCTATGAAATTAGGTGTTTTGAGGCGTCTCCGACAGTTTTTCTCGCCCCTCCAACTGCTTACTCTGTATACGGGCCTTATCCGTCCCTGTATGCTTAGTACCCTTCGCATGTTTGGGAGGTTCCAGTCACACAGCTTTGCTTGATAGGGTGGAATCGAAAGCTCTTCGTCTCATCAACTCCCCTCCTCTGACTAACTGTCTTCAGTCTCTTTCTCACCATCGAAATGTTGCATCCCTTTCTATATTTTATCGCTATTTTCATGGTAACTGTTCTACTGGTCTTGCTAACTGCATGCCTCCTCTCCTCCTGCGGCCACGCTGCACAAGGCTTTCTTCTTCCTCTCATCCCTATTCTGTCCAACTCGCTAATGCAAGAGTTAACCAGTGCGCTCATTCATTCATCCCTTTCACTGGTAAACTCTGGAACTCCCTCCCTGCATCTGTATTTCCGAATTCCTACAACTTGTCTTCTTTTAAGAGGGCGGTATCGAGTCATTTGCTCCCCTAATTCTGGCTGACGGTTTTGGCACTTTTTGAAGTCTTTGGAGAGCCAGCGCTCAAGTGGGCCTTTTTCTAACTTTCTTTTTTTTTGCCCTAGGCTGGCCCCTTCCCTACGTAAAAAAAAAAAAAAAAAAAGGATACGATATGTTTAACTCCTCTAGTACCAGGACATATTTTTATGTTCATTATGGCTACTGTTTGGCGATTTTATACACCTTCAGAAACTTATGTGGGGATTGGAATAGTGAAGACTGTGACCATTAATCTTTTAACCTCCATAGACCATTATTAATATCAATATAATGGGGTAATCCTACACAAATTTCAAGGTAAAAATGCGTCCCAGTACCAAAGGGATAAAAGGCGCGCTACCCGGAAGGAAGGACTTCTTCCTCTTGCGGGTTGTGAGTACCACTGATGATCAGGCTATAAAAGATAACATATATGATAAGGGAATCAGTAATTTTGAGCCTCAGTTAGTATCTAATGAACATGCTATATTATTTAAATCATATAAGTGATCAGTATATGTGGGGGACAAAAATAAGGTGTTATCATCTGATATCTGGCCTGAGAGTGTTTCTGTCTAAAAATGATTTTATAGAAATTAATGTTCCGGTATAATTTGATATAAAAATGGAGGAAAGTGGAAAATTAACGTGTGTTTCACTTAATTTTAATATGCCGATGAAATAAGAGCACCTTTTTTTAAGTGAACCTTATCATCAAAAGTTATTTTCTTTTAAAACAGGAGCATGGATTTATGGGTCAATTTGATTGGTTTTTGGGGAGTGGGTGAGGATCAGCGCCATGGAGGAGGGTCGCCTGGGGCGGGGCAGGCCTCACGGCAGAGCGGCCATTCTGTGGCGTGACAAGAGCTTCCTTGTTACTCCCGTTCCTTACGAATCTAAACGATTGTGTGCCGTCAGGGTTCAATTACCAGAGCAAACAGGTTTGATGATGTTTGTTTATATGCCCTGTGATGATCACAGACATAACCAAAATATGAAAACGTTAATGTTTTGAGTGACAGCAGTTCTGAGTCTTGATAGTGATGTGGACTTCATTATAGTAGGTGGTGATTTAAATACTGATCTTTGCCGTAGTACACCCCAGACGCGGACCTTTATGAATTTTATTAGTGAGTATGGGTTTTACTGTTGTGATAATAATACCATTTCCTCAGTCGCTTATCTTATTGCAGCAAGGGATGTAATGTTTAATCATTTTTTGATCTCGGACAATGTATCCAACTTACTTCAGGCATATTCTGCCAATGGTTCTGTAAACAGTCCATCAGATCACATAGCTATAAAGTGTGTCTCAAATATTAATATTTCATATACTGTGGAGAATATTAAGCATGCAACCTTTGACCGTATGTGTTGGCATAAAGCAAAACCAGATGATATATCAAAGCATAAGGAGTTAGTCACTAATTGTCTGCTCAATGTTTCTTACTGGAAGATTTGTTGTGTAAGAACATTTTGTGTACTCAGCATGTATACCGATAAATAATTTTGGGAGAGCCAAGAAAATTGTACCGGTGTAGCAGGAAAATTTTCCCCCCTGACTGTAGTTCCCCCCGGGAACAGTAGCCTAGGCTACTGTTCCCCCCCAGGAAAGATGGTCTGGGCTGCTTTTCCCGGGGAATTACAGACACAGGATATATTTCCCCCCTCTTGGCCATTTCTCCCGCCCTCACAGAAAAAATCATACCACCATTCTCAAGTCACCTTTTGCAAGTAGTGTAGGCTATTGTATTGTAATTGAGTCAAGTTCGCCGTACATAAGACAGACTAATGTAACTAATACAGTGGGTATTTAAAAGTAAATGGTAACTCATGTTTTATTTTATCACTTCAAGATTACGAATGGAAGTTAAAACATTAGCATTATTAAAATTCATGATTAAAAGCCTGTCTCCCATATTAAAATTCATGATTAAAAGCCTGTCTCCCATCGGAGACCTAAAAATCTGTTATTAGAACATGAAAATGGATTTCCTGAGACCATACTTTTTCAGGGACAGACACTGGATGCAGCTCAGGAGCTTGCATGGAGGGCTTATTTGCTGCTTTCTGACATTTATCACAGTTTGAGATATAATCAATTACAATATCTTTAATTCCTTTAATGAAATATTTAGCAGTTATCTTGCCAACTGTTTTATCTCTCCCCATATGTGCCTCCCAAAACCTTCATGGCAAGCTTTGACAACTCTGCTCACTTCCGCTTTCATTAACACTTGGCGTAGCTGAACTTCACCGTTCCTGCGTTGTTTATGCATCAAATATTCGTCTTGAACACAAAATTGCTCGCACTTCTTTCTAATATCACGTTTTTCTTCTTTGTTTAGTCCATCAGGGTAATTTCCACTATGCAGGTATTGGTAGTATGTGTAGTAGGTGTGCTCCTCCATGGTCAGATACACCTGCTGCTGTGCTACCCTTACTGCTGCTTGGAGTAATCTGGCGCTCAGCTGCTGCCTATCACCTGTTGTTGATTTTGTTTGTTTCTTTCTTTTTTTTCCCGTTTCGTTTTAGGCTTCATATATTTGCCAATTTGCCTTGTCTCGTGATGATCGAATCACTGTATTGTTATGCTTCAGAAATTTGCCAGTTTGCCTTGTCTCTTGATAAAATCACTGTACTAATGGGGAGTTTTGAGAACTGTCATGGCCGCAGGTTGTCCCCGCGAGACACGAGCTAAAATATTGTTGTAGTAAATCCCAGCTGGGTACAAATGTATAGAACATTGATTATCATGATAGCATTGAAATGAAGTATCGACTATTAATATCCTGTGTGGATAAATAATATAGCACCAAAACAAACATCTCAAGGCGTGCATTTCGCTTCCTCAGCTCATCCTTCAGCTGCTGTAGTGTCCAGCTACCGTAATCCATTGCTCACGGCGTAGTGGAGATGAGCACCACATAAAAGAATCACCTTCTTGTAGAACAACGTGTTTCCCAGGTTCAACTAGCGCGGCCGAGTCAGGTGTTTGTTTTGTTTAGAGAAATAGCATTACCCTCGCCAGGACACTCGAGGTGCTTATTTTTAATTCCTATTGCTGTTTTTCTGTACTATGAAGTAGACCTATGTAATGCTGGACTTTTAACTAGCATAGACACGTTATCTTTATGTCTCCTGTCGTCTGGATTAGTACATTTTCTTTCAAGGGTGTGCTGTTTTGGAAATCTGAGATAACCAAATGATACTAACTGCCGATTCACTAGAAATTCAACTTGTATACATTTGTCCATGAATACAGTTTGGTTTTACATGTGTTACTACTTTGAAGGAATTATGTAGAAAAATATGTTATATAAGCTCATTGCATCTTTATGTATGTAGAATGACATTGTAGGTATATCTGATATGTCTGATATGAGCGACAAAGGGACAACCTGGTGCTGCTGCCTGGCGGTAACCACTAGTTTCCAAAACTCCCCATTGTTAGGCCGCTTTCACACGTGGCATGGCGGTTGTGTATGTGTATTGGGGCGGGGGAGGGGGGGGAATATTGGCCATGAAGGGGGAATACTATCCTAGGTCAAAGTTCCCCCTGGGGGAGATTTATCCTGGGCCAGATTTCCCCCTGGGGGAATCTCAGACAGGGGGAAATAGAGACTGGTACACCGGGTTGGAATGATTGTGCCTTGGGTTACTTTCGCACTGCTTTGTTTTGGCACAGGTCATGGATGGACAGCGGACGACCTTAGTACGGTCTTGTTGCCGATATACACCGAGCGACACATAAATGTTATCACCAAGCACGTTAGATGGTTGTAAAACATGAAGAGCTAATAACTACTGGGAAGTTAGCTGAGAGTTTGGAGGCTGGTGCTTCTTGTAGTCAGTTATGGATAACAGTAAGAAATAAGAGAGAAAAAATAAATAAAAAGATGCCTAAAGCAGTTGATGGAAAACACCAAAACACCATTCAAACGATATATCGGAATTGTTTAAAGAAAACTTTGAAAATCTTTACAACAGTACCTCATACAATAGAAAAGACATGGATAGTTTAAAATCTACCATTAATAGTGCATTTTCTTTTTGTCAGAAGCAAAATACTGAAAGCGAAAGTATACTCCTAGTTACGCCCGATGAGGTGCGCAGGGTACTGCGGAGAATGAGGCCTGGAAAGGATGAGGGAGAGGGCGACCATCTGCTACATGCTGACGATGTGCTCTTTTTATCCATGTTGAAACACGGGTTTTCTCCACAGGACTCGCTCAAAGGGGTGATGGTGCCGCTCCCTAAAGGTCGTTGGTCCAATCTTAATAACAGTGAAAAGTACAGGGCGATTACCCTTAGTAGTTTGATAAGTAAAGTACTAGATAATATCATGTTGATGAGAAAAAAAGATAAACTATTGACCAATGATTTCCAATTCGGATTTAAAAAAGGAACATCCTCTACTACGTGTGTAGCTACAGCTGTGGCCTGAGAAATAGTGTCTTACTGTTTCCAATGGCACTGCCGTTTATGGGTTTACTTTAGACGCAAGCAAGGCTTTTCATAGATATGGACGCGTGGTCAGTGTGTACATAATAACTATGGAATAATAATAATTCACCGCCTTATGCTCACTTCTTTCCTTTTTCTTCAGGTGAGAAAATGGTGTGACGCAGGGATGGCGAGGCTGCGGTGTTCAAGTCTCATATCTCTCTCTCTCTCTCTCTCTCTCTCTCTCTCTCTCTCTCTCTCTCTCTCTCTCTCTCTCTCTCTCTCTCTCGCTGGTTTAAGTTTGTTCATTTCATAGTTCCACAAGGTCAAGTAACAAAGGTCCCAGTAACCTCCCTCCCGTCTTTCCTTCCCTCTAATGTCTCTCCCCTCTCCCCCGTCACCCTTCTCCCTCTTCCTCCTCCTCCTCCTCCTCTCCAACCTTTACTTTCCTTCTTCCCTTTCATCTTCTTTCCCAACTTTGCTTCCTTCCCTTCCTTCCTTGTACGGCTGCTTCTCCTCTTCCTCCTCCTTCTCCTTCCTTGTTGTTGTTGTTGTTGTTGTTGTTGCTCTTATTCTGGCTCCCGCTCTTTCTCTTTTTCTTTTTCCTTTTCTTTTTATTTTTCTTCTTTTCTTCTCAGTCTATTGTCTATTTGAATTTTCCTTTGTCCTCCCTCTCTTACTCTTTTTCCTATTCTTGTCACCTTCCTCCTCTTCTTCCGTTCTCTTCTGAACCAAATCCTTCATCTTTTCTCTTTCTCTCTGCTCCTCTTCTCTTTTCTTTAATTTGCTCCTTATTTCTTCTTTTTTCTTCTCATTACTCTCTGCCTGCAACGCTCTCCCTCTCTCCCTCTCCCTCCCTCCCTCTCTCTCTCTCTCTCTCTCTCTCTCTCTCTCTCTCTCTCTCTCTCTCTCTCTCTCTCTAGTACAGAAAAACGAATTAACTTAACGAATTAATATACCTGATTTACTTGGCAGAGAGAGAGAGAGAGAGAGAGAGAGAGAGAGAGAGAGAGAGAGAGAGAGAGAGCTGCAGCAGGCACAAATACTTCTCATAATGGCACACAAAGGGTCTGCTTCTCTCGATATGACTCATTATGTTTTTCCACGTTTAAGGTTCAGATCCTTCACATTTTTACATCCTAGTATCAAATCCCCTTTACCTTTTACACTTTTTGGTTGAATTCTTCATAACCTCCTAACTATTTTCAAATCGTGCACACTTCCACTCTTCAGTATGGAGTTTGCTGCGCTTTCCACATTTCAGGATTAATGAATGATGTATCTCTTTTTATTCTCTATCAATACCATTGAGGAAATGTTTTAACTGAGGCAGAGAAAGAAAAAAAGAACGAGGTTAATTTGATGTTTGCCAAGCTATATTATTACGTATTTAAGAGACTGTAAGTATACTCAAAGTCTCAAAGTTGTTGATGTTAGAGTAGCACCGACAGCCGTAATGATGACTGCTAGGGGTGGGCAAGAGTCGTTCTCTTGGAGGTTAACGATTCCGACTCCAGAGGCCGCGAATTCGGCGGAGTCGACTCCGGCGCCACACTCTAACCAGTTCCAGCGCATCTGGCACGTAGCGACCCCGGAGTTGTCTCCCAGCTCGTCAAGCGTTGCAGGCCTTACTGACTCCAGAGTCGCGAGAGCTTACCGACTCTGCAGTCGCTTCCCCGCGCGCCAAGCATCCAGGACACATCAACATGCCTTCTCTCCGTCATCACAGGAATGTCATTCCATACCTAGCTCATTACCTTAGTATTCATCATGTCTTCGGCACTCCCTCAATTATACACATGAAGTTATTTTTATATTTTCATTATTACAGGTTCGTCGAGGATATATATATATATATATATATATATATATATATATATATATATATATATATATATATATATATATATATATATATATATATATATATATATATATATATATATATATATATATATATATATATATATATATAATTTAGACTATTTGCCCAATCATGTGGCGACAATTCTTATTTAATTTTAGTTGCATTTTTTCTTTTAATTTCTCACCCTACTAGAAATATTTTGTTTATTTGTTCAAAGTTATATACATTCTCGTCAGTTTCGTCAAAATAAAAGTGATACCGTTACCTCAAGGTTCAAGCAGTATACGAGAATGTATACTGTATAACTTTTACACACTGATGTGACTGGAGTCGTTAAGGCGCGGAGTCAACTTCGGTGTTGGAGTCGACTCCAGGCCCTCAGACTCGGCTCCGGAGTCGTTAAGCGTCTACCCCTAGTGGCTGCAGCACAACACAGGAAACGCTTTACAGTGTTTTCTGATCACGGAAAGGCGTCACATAAGAAAGGATGAATTAAGAATGAAAAGGGGGCGGGATTAATGCAATAGATTTATCAGTGCAGGAGTAGTGCAAACAAAAGAAAGGTCTTGCGGTGGTTTGTGGTCAAGGCCAAATAGGAATGGAAGGAAAAACAAGACTGGCCTTAGAAATACGAAAGGAACATAAATGATGACTAGGTTTCTAGTGGCGAATCATTGGATAAGTTTGAAAAGAAGATTAGCTTGGATTGTGGATGAGGATGATAAGTGGAAACAGCAGGTGTGTTTCACGCCGAGACTGCCAGGAGGTGTAAGACTATTGGCTTCGTGGCTTCTCGTAGCTTCGTGTCTTCTCACCTTCTAACGAGAATACGCGTGCGTGTGACGTCATGTGTTATACATTTCTAGAGCAAAATTACAAACAAGTGTGTGCGTTTACTTGCCGCTGTTTTTTTACTTTTTCAATATACATGCAGATTAGAATGTGATATTTGTGCCTTAATTAATATGCTACTTGGCCTGTTATCCTTGGGTAAACGTTTACTTTTGAAGTTACTGCAAACATGTGCACTAAGTTATTGCTCTTCTTCACTCTTTCAATATATATGCAGATTTAAATGTGAAATTTACATGTTAACTTTATAGGAGGAAAATATTTTCCTCTTTGTATTCCTAATTCACGAGGGACATTCCACGTGGGGCAGGGCGCGTTGCCTAGATAAAAGATATTTCTCTTTTAAGCAACAACATTGGGTCCATATCTCTTTTTTTTTTTTTTTTGATATGGCACATTTAGACAGATTTATTTTATATTTCATAAACACACGTCAAACAGATTCAAGTGTACTCTCATAAGCGTCCTCCTTAGGGTTAGCAATTTTTTTTTTTTTGTGTGTGTGTTAAGGCCTATAGCGCCTGTAGGTATGGCTGGTGTAGCATTCCCCACTGGCAGTGGCTGGTGTAGCATTCCCCACTGGCACTGGCTGGTGTAGCATTCCCCACTGGCACTGGCTGGTGTAGCATTCCCCACTGGCAGTGGCTGGTGTAGCATTCCCCACTGGCAGTGGCTGGTGTAGCATTCCCCACTGGCACTGGCTGGTGTAGCATTCCCCACTGGCAGTGGCTGGTGTAGCATTCCCCACTGGCAGTGGCTGGTGTAGCATTCCCCACTGGCACTGGCTGGTGTAGCATTCCCCACTGGCAGTGGCTGGTGTAGCATTCCCCACTGGTAGTGGCTGGTGTAGCATTCCCCACTGGTAGTGGCTGGTGTAGCATTCCCCACTGGTAGTGGCTGGTGTAGCATTCCCCACTGGTAGTGGCTGGTGTAGCATTCCCCACTGGTAGTGGCTGGTGTAGCATTCCCCACTGGTAGTGGCTGGTGTAGCATTCCCCACTGGTAGTGGCTGGTGTAGCATTCCCCACTGGCAGTGGCTGGTGTAGCATTCCCCACTGGCACTGGCTGGTGTAGCATTCCCCACTGGCAGTGGCTGGTGTAGCATTCCCCACTGGTAGTGGCTGGTGTAGCATTCCCCACTGGCAGTGGCTGGTGTAGCATTCCCCACTGGTAGTGGCTGGTGTAGCATTCCCCACTGGTAGTGGCTGGTGTAGCATTCCCCACTGGTAGTGGCTGGTGTAGCATTCCCCACTGGTAGTGGCTGGTGTAGCATTCCCCACTGGCAGTGGCTGGTGTAGCATTCCCCACTGGCACTGGCTGGTGTAGCATTCCCCACTGGCAGTGGCTGGTGTAGCATTCCCCACTGGTAGTGGCTGGTGTAGCATTCCCCACTGGTAGTGGCTGGTGTAGCATTCCCCACTGGTAGTGGCTGGTGTAGCATTCCCCACTGGTAGTGGCTGGTGTAGCATTCCCCACTGGTAGTGGCTGGTGTAGCATTCCCCACTGGCAGTGGCTGGTGTAGCATTCCCCACTGGCACTGGCTGGTGTAGCATTCCCCACTGGCAGTGGCTGGTGTAGCATTCCCCACTGGTAGTGGCTGGTGTAGCATTCCCCACTGGCAGTGGCTGGTGTAGCATTCCCCACTGGCACTGGCTGGTGTAGCATTCCCCACTGGCAGTGGCTGGTGTAGCATTCCCCACTGGTAGTGGCTGGTGTAGCATTCCCTACTGGTAGTGGCTGGTGTAGCATTCCCCACTGGTAGTGGCTGGTGTAGCATTCCCCACTGGTAGTGGCTGGTGTAGCATTCCCCACTGGTAGTGGCTGGTGTAGCATTCCCCACTGGTAGTGGCTGGTGTAGCATTCCCCACTGGTAGTGGCTGGTGTAGCATTCCCCACTGGCAGTGGCTGGTGTAGCATTCCCCACTGGTAGTGGCTGGTGTAGCATTCCCCACTGGTAGTGGCTGGTGTAGCATTCCCCACTGGTAGTGGCTGGTGTAGCATTCCCCACTGGTAGTGGCTGGTGTAGCATTCCCCACTGGCAGTGGCTGGTGTAGCATTCCCCACTGGCACTGGCTGGTGTAGCATTCCCCACTGGCAGTGGCTGGTGTAGCATTCCCCACTGGTAGTGGCTGGTGTAGCATTCCCCACTGGCAGTGGCTGGTGTAGCATTCCCCACTGGCACTGGCTGGTGTAGCATTCCCCACTGGCACTGGCTGGTGTAGCATTCCCCACTGGTAGTGGCTGGTGTAGCATTCCCCACTGGTAGTGGCTGGTGTAGCATTCCCACTGGTAGTGGCTGGTGTAGCATTCCCCACTGGTAGTGGCTGGTGTAGCATTCCCACTGGCAGTGGCTGGTAGCATTCCCCACTGGCACTGGCTGGTGTAGCATTCCCCACTGGCAGTGGCTGGTGTAGCATTCCCCACTGGTAGTGGCTGGTGTAGCATTCCCCACTGGCAGTGGCTGATGTAGCATTCCCCACTGGTAGTGGCTGGTGTAGCATTCCCCACTGGTAGTGGCTGGTGTAGCATTCCCCACTGGCACTGGCTGGTGTAGCATTCCCCACTGGCAGTGGCTGGTGTAGCATTCCCCACTGGTAGTGGCTGGTGTAGCATTCCCCACTGGTAGTGGCTGGTGTAGCATTCCCCACTGGTAGTGGCTGGTGTAGCATTCCCCATGGCACTGGCTGGTGCAACATTCCCGAAATGCTTATATATATATATATATATATATATATATATATATATATATATATATATATATATATATATATATATATATATATATATATATATATACAAGAGGGAAGACTGCCAAGGACAACAAAATATTAGAAGAAAATGCCCACTGCATCTGCAGGTTCCCTAAAAGATCCCAAAGAGTCATCCAATAGTTAGGGACAAATGTCTTGACACCTCTCTCTTAAAAGACGCCAAGTCGTAGGAAGATGGAAATACAGAAGCAGGTACGGAGTTCCAGAGTTTACCAGTGAAAGGTATGAATGGTTAACTCTTGTACTAGAGAGTTGGACAGAATGGGCATGTAAGGAAGAAGAAAGCCTTGTGCAGCGAGACCGCAGGAGGAGGAGAGGCATGCAGTTAGCAAGATCAGTAGAGCAATTACCATAAAAATAACAATAAAAGAGAAAAAGATACAACATTTCAGCAGTGAGGAACAGGCTGAAGACAGTCAGTCAGAGGAGGGGAGTTGATGAGATGAAAAGCTTTTGATTCCACTCTATTTAATAAAGCTATATCAGTGGATACCCCTTAAACATGCGACGAGTCCTGCGGCGTCCTCGATTTTCTTGGCCCTCCAACTTCTAACTCTGTACAAGGGCCTTATCCGTCCTTTTATAGAGTACTCTTCGCATGTTTGGGGGAGTTCCACTCATAAAGCTTATATATATATATATATATATATATATATATATATATATATATATATTTTTTTTTTTTTTTTTTTTTTTTTTTTTGGTGAGGCCTATAGCGCCTGTAGGCACACTTGAAGAGTGTATGGGAAGCGCTGTTCAGCTTCCGCCCTTTAGTGGCGCAGGCAATTTTCTTTATAGTGGTACCCATATTAGGGCCCATATCACCGCCCATGCTCATCTTGAGTGTAACCACCTAGAACCTCGGTATCATGGTGATATGTAGATAACTTTAAACCACTCGACAAATGGCAAAGTGTTTTAAGGCTGTACGTGGTGGGATTCGAACCTACGCGTGGACGTCTGCCCGATCCCACGCTCACCACCTTATCCACTATGCCACCGCCTCCCATATATATATATATATATATATATATATATATATATATATATATATATATATATATATATATATATATATATATATATATATATATATATATATATATATATATATATATATATATATATATATATATATATATATATATATATATATATATATATATATATATATATATATATATATATATATATATATATATATATATATATATATATATATATATATATATATATATATATATATATATATATATATATATATATATATATATATATATATATATATATATATATATATATATATATATATATATTATATATATATATATACACACATATATATATATATATATATATATATATATATATATATATATATATATATATATATATATATATATATATATATATATATATATATATATATATATATATATATATATATATATATATATATATATATATATATATATATATATATATATATATATATATATATATATATATATATATATATATATATGGAGACGCCGCAGAACATCAAACTTCATAGAAACTGTTTTAGCAAGAGATAAGATGTGAAGTTTCCAGTTAAGATTATGAGTAAAGGACAGACCGAGGATATTCAGTGTGGACGAGGGAAATAATTGAGTGTCATTGACGAAGAGGGGATAGTTGTCTGGAAGGTTATGTCGAGTTGATAGATGGAGAAATTGAGTTTTGAGGCATTGAAAACAACTAAGTTTTCTCTGCCACAATCAGAAGTCTTAGAAAAATCAGACGTCAAACCTTCTGTGGCGTCCCTGCTTGATCTGTTGACATCCTGAAGAGTTGGTCGTTTCTGAACGGACGTGGAAAGATGTAGGGTGATATTATCAGCGTAGGAGTGGATAGGGCAAGGAATTTGGTTAAGAAGGTCATTAATGAATAATAGAAAGAGAGTGGGTGACAGGACAGAACCCTGAGGAACACCACTGTTAATAGATATAGGAGAAGAGCAGTCAGTGGCCGTCTACCACGGATGCAGTAGAAAGGTCGGAAAGGAAACTTGAGATAAAGTTTCAGAGAGAAGGATAGAAACCATAGGAGGGCAGTTTTGAAATCAAAGCTTTATGCCAGACTCTATCAAAAGCTTTTGATATGCTCAACGCGACAGCAAAAGTTTCATAGAAATCTCTAAAAGAAGATGACCAAGACTCAATAAGGAACGCCAGATCACCAGTAGAGCGACCTTGACAGAAGCCATACTGGCGATCAGATAGAAGATTGTGAAGTGACAGATGTTTGAGAATCTTCCTATTGAGGATATACTCAAAAACTTTAGACAAGCAAGAGATTAAAGCTATAGGACGGTAGTTTGAGGGATTAGAACGATCACCTTTATTAGGGACAGGCTTAATGTAGGCAAACTTCCATCAAGAAGGAAAGATAAAAGTCGATAGGTATAGTTGAAAGAGTTTGGCCAGGCAAGGTGCAAGCACGGAAGTACAGTTTTTGAGAATATTAGGAGGGGCCCCATCAGGTCCATAAGCCTTCCGACAGTTTAGGCCAGAGAGGGCATGGAAGGCATCATTACGAAGAATTTTGATTGAAGACACGAAATAGTCAAAGGGAGGAGGAGAAGGAAGGAAAAGCCCAGAATCATCCAAAGTGGAGTCGTTAGCAAAGGTTTGAGAGAAAAGTTCAGCTTTAGAAACAGATGAGACGGCAGTGGTGTCATCAGGATGAAATAAAGGAGGGAAAGTTAAAGAAATTAAGTTATTGGAGTAATTTTTGGCCAGATGCCAGAAGTCACGAGAGGAGTTAAAGTTTGAAAGATTTTGACATTTTCTTTTTATGAAGGAGTGTATTTGGCAAGTTGAAGGACAGACTTGGTATGATTCCGGGCATCTTCTGCTTGAGATGCAGGAGATGGAAGGCTTAATTACCTTTTGTGGCCAACATCTCTATCATGTATAGTACGAGAAGGTTTAGGTTGAGAAAAAGAATGAGGAATGTACGCATCTATGCCAGACACTATCACCTCCATTATGCGTTCAGCATACAGAGATGGGTCTCTGACACTAAAACAGTAATCATTCCAGGGAAAATTAGCATAATACCTCCTCAGGTCCTCCCAACTGGCAAAGGCAAAACGCCAAAGACACCTACGCCTTGGGGGATCCTGAGGAGGGATTGAAGAAATACGACAAGATACAGAAATGAGACTGTGATCGGAGGAGCCCAACAGAGAAGATAGGGTAACAACATAAGCTGAAGGATTAGGAAAAGGAAGAGATCAAGAATGTTGGGCGTGTCTCCAAGACGGTCAGGAATATGAGTAGGGTTTTGCACCAGGTGCTCTAGGTCAAGGAGGAAGGTTGTTACACATGTTATTTCCGACCCTTTTCAAATTAATCCAGCCATGTTTTAATTACCCCATGGTTGAAAAAAAAAACATTTCGAATAAGAATTACGGTGTCCTCAAATGTGTTGGAAATTATGAGTGTTTGTCTTGGTTCTTTCCTCACGTACTTCACTGTGAAGGCCAACAAGTACCTGCGGCCCCTGTTATGAAGTGCCGTTGTACATTAGGGTTTATGGCTTTGTTCGTTCGTTGCTTCGCCTTGTGTGGTGATTTTCGGAAAGTAATGCCTGATACAATGGCACTTTTCAAAGTGTCTTTAAAATTGTAGTTTTTTTTTTTCGGTGTGTGTGTCGTTTTACTGTCAATCTCAATCTCTTTTCCTTTCTGTTCTCGTTTTTTCCATAGTGTTTAAAAACTTTTGATCACTTTTACACAATTTTGATCGAAGAGCAAGATTCCTAACAGGTCTTCTTCATCTTGAATATGTTGAATGTTGCAGCAGTGGTTCCTCACGGCTATCCTCGTTGTATTCTGGACACCAAAGCATGAAGTGCCTCAGTTCCTCTACATCTACTTTGCAAAGTTTACAAACTATACTTCTTCCCTTGTGGCTTTTGTCATTCAGCTGTAAGGTGTTGATTACCGCTCTGAAGAATGTTATTGATGCAAGTTTGTTATTACGAGTATATAGTTCTTTCCCTTTAATATTTTATTTATTTGCATTTTAGATTTCAAGATTAAATTTTCTTCTATTTCCTTTTTCCAAATCCTTGTATCCTCGTCTTTTATTCTCCTTCTAAGTTGCTCTTTAGTGTATCAGTATATCTAGTGTATTAGGAAGGGAAGGTAGGGAAGGTAGAAATTAAGGAAGAGGAGAAAGAGGGAACAGCGAGGAAAATATGAAAGACAGCAGAGAATAAAGCTGGTGGGCAGACCACCTTCCTGTGTCACAGTGTATTGTGTTGCTTTGTAAGTAGTGTCATTTAATTAAATGAGCATGTTGTGATGTAGTGAGTTGTTTGTGTTGTAGCTAGCTAGCTAGGTCTTAATTAAGTTTGAATTTTGGTGTTTTGTATTGAGTTGTTAGTGTAGTATTGCGTCTTGATTGTTGTGTGTTTCACCGCTTGGAAATAGTTTATTATATGAAAGTATGTTTTCTCTTTTGTTTTTCAATATTTGGAATTGTGTGTTCTCTTGTAGTTCTGGTTTTTCCCAGATTGTTTTTGCTCTGTTATTCAGTCGTATGTTTAGTGGCTTGGTTTTTGTGTTCATGTGTATTTGTTCTGTATTGAGAGTGTAGGGATATATTTGGTTAGTGGCGAAGCGTAAAGCTTTGTTTTGTGTTCTTTGTAGTGTATCTATTAGCGTGCGTGAGTGTGTGTGTGTTGGTATTGTCAGATAGTCGAGTAGTGGGATTAGGTAATCAATGTTACAGTTGTTATATACGCTACTGGTACATGATTAGTCGTCTGTCAATAGAGGCAAGACGCAGCTGTACTGTGTCTGGTGACTGGGTGCTGCTGCTGCTGATGCGCACGAAGCTCAACCTCACTTCTCATAACACGACCTCCTCTCACTTGTAGAAGAATATGAATAACACATCCAAGCAATGTATTTTCCGCTCATCAAAGACTTTTCTTTAATGCAAGCTGCGCGGGGCGCTGGCCAAAGGTTCACAAAGACCAAAGAAGGCCCCCACTGACGTGACTGTCCCAAACAAACAACAGGATCAGACAAAATTGCAAAATAATCGTCTCAAAACCTCACTTTTCAGAGTGTGCAAGTCAAATGAAGAAAGTTGAAGCAGGCAGGGAGTTTCAGAGTAAATGAGGAAAAAAAAATTGAGAATACCATTTCACTCTTGCAGAAAACGAATAATCGTTTTATGGACTTTACGGACTCTATTTACCCCGTGACAGAGATTACGCCTGCACACAATAAACCATTTGCTGCACCTGTTACTGAACTAATGCTCTGGCTTGTATTCCTAAAACAAAAAATAAAAAATCTAACCTACTTCTTAAATACTGCATATCTTGTACTTGTTTGTTAGTGTGGACAAATATAAGCTTCAGAAAAAATACAGCATGAATTTATTGCACGTACTGAAACCCCAGCAAGCAAAAGCATCAAGACAGCGCTACCATACTCACGTGTTCTTCAATGGCAAACTTCCTGCGCTACAGTCCGAGATATGGAAACCCATTGGTTGAAAAACTTTGACCTCTCATTATCATTATTTTTAGAACCTGAAGAGCGATATGTCAGGTTCTCTTGAATATCAGGCTATCTATAGTGTCTTTTTTTTCTTATCATTCGTTCAGCAAAGGTTTATTAAGCCATGGCTAGAATCAAGAAAAGATCCTTGAACCTCTATAATGTGCATCAACTCTAAAAATTTGATCAGACTATCGCCAGAATCGTGACAAGTCTTGATGAAAACTCCAGCAACTTTCTCTATAAGCTGTTAAAAGTAGAGAATATTTGTTAAACTACCTCTAACATCCTGAAAACACGCTTCGAAATACCAGTATACTCCATCGTAAGCTATACAAAGTTTCGTTGGAATTATGAAAACGGTCCTGAAAATTCCAATAACTTCTATTTTGTTATACTATCGCTAACATCATGAAAACACCCGAGGAAACCCCTAGGACTTCCCACCACAACATATTGCGTACAAGCACAGGAACCTTGTTAATCAAACATCACTGGAATCACAACAACGCCCTTCAAAACTCCACATAACTTCCACTAGAGCCTAATAAAACTAAGAAATTCTGTAAAGAAACTACTATACTCACGAGGGATCCCGTTAAAAGTGCATATCCTTTATCAAACTATTTTCAAAATCTTGAAAAAGCCCTCTCTCTCTCTCTCTCTCTCTCTCTCTCTCTCTCTCTCTCTCTCTCTCTCTCTCTCTACCACTAAAAGTATGTGGTATTCTGTTAAAAGTACAGATCCTTTATCAAACTATTTTTAGAACCACGAAAACACCCTTTGAAAGGCACCGTAACCTTCATTATAGAGCTTGTCAAATATGGTCGAGGACAGACGACAAAGCGCTGGAGAACATGGTGCTGTATTCAAGGAATGGGAATGATGAAGCTGATTATGTTTGCACGGAGGGAAGAAGCTGGGGAATGGAGAGAGGATGAAAGACGAAGGGTGAGGCTTTGAGAAGGGAGAATGAAAGTAATTGGTTAAGACAATAAAGAGAACAAGGAAGGGATAAAGGGAACGAGGGGAGGAGTGTGTGTGTGTGTGTGTGAGAGAGAGAGAGAGAGAGAGAGAGAGAGAGAGAGAGAGAGAGAGAGAGAGAGACCATACGAGTGGAGATTACCAAAAGGCACACCTCACATGAGTTGTACGGGTCTATCTTGATGTCTCTGCTTGTGGTTTATCAAGAAAACTTCATCATCGCTAGAAGGAACGAACGAACCTGCGCGTAAACCTTAAGAATATGTGAAACGTTTGAAATAGTAAAAATAAATCTTATCCACACCCATTCGTCTCACATACCAGTTTATTTTCTTTCTTTTCTTCTTGCTGGAATTGCTGTGTGATTTGAACTAATGTTTGTATTACGTTCCCTCAGCTTCAGAGACAATCAACTGCTTTCTTTGTTTTTTTTCAGATTTTCCTTAATTTTTTAAGCATACAAGGCCACAAAAAACCAGACGACCCACAAAAGGCAGGTTCCAAAGACTTAGAACTCTTAAAACTAAAGCATTTATCACTGCCACGTCTAAAGTTAACGAATGTCACGACAGCAAAACCGTCTAGCGTGGTGAGGTCGAGCGAGGCAGCAGGCGGGACACTGGCAAAATGGTCGTGGACTGGTAGTGAAAGGCTCGGTGATGTTCAGAAACACAGCAGTGGACGGAAATAATGACAGGGAAGCTTGTCAAGTCCTGTGGCTCAGTGTACAGTGAGGCGCTGATGGTGTTCATGTGATGCCTCTCTTTCTCATCAGTCCAGCTTGCATACACTGCTGCCTTCACTCATTTCTGGTTCATTGCTTCACCTTGTCTCCTCACTCACTTGTATTCCAACTCAGTTATATTCATATTTTATTCCAACGCATTTGTATCCCTACACACTTCTTTCCTCACACACTTCTTTCCTCAGACACTTGTCTCACTTCTACACTTCATCTCTCCCCACATACGTCACAGTGAACATCTCAGTATTAGTTAGTCACAGTACGGCCGTGAACCAGCTGATGATACGCAAGGATAATAAAAGCAAGAACAGTGGTACTTGTATCCAAACACTCCTGTTTATTTTGATGATATGAAATGAGGAGAAAGAAAATTGATAGGTATTTTTTTTTTTTGCAAGTATTTAATCTGGCTCAATTTGTATATTGTTGTAACAATTTTACCAGCACCACAACATAATTGCTATTTATCCAATACAGCGCAACCCCACGCTCAAATTGGTAACACAGGATGTCAATGTATAATGGAAAGAATCCTTCAGTAGTTTTATACATTTTTCTCTGATTTACCGTGTATACTTCTATCACAACGACTCCGTGCACATTCAACACAAGAAAATTATTTATCAATACAACTGCACCCACAAACTGACGGCGTGTATCAAAAAAACAATATTTTGTGCCACTTGTCACTTACCACTGTGCGTTTCCATCCAAACATAACGCAATGCCGACACGGCCACTCCTCACTCCTGAGCCGACCAAGGCTTTCCACACAATCATTCTACAAAAAGTTGATGAAAACGAATTTCTATAGTTATAGCCAATAGTTGAGTAACAGACTGCATTGCTTCTGCACAGGAATTTCTCTCGATATCGTTTTCTTTTACTTTTATCTATTCATTTTTCATCATTAATACCCTTTTGTGTGTAACGAGAAGACAGAAAAATAAAAACAGACAGTTTTCAGACGGCAGACTGTATGAGTTGCCTTAACTGATGGTGCGGACTGGTTACATTTGAATTCAGCAAGTTTTCATGCCGTCCTAGTGTTTCAAATGTTTATTTTTCGATATTGAAGACTGTCGGGACGTAGAGAGCAAGACAACCTGCTGTTTGAGCTCATCCTGCTCCGCGGCCACATCCACCCTCTCACCGCAGTCTGCTCCGGTGTAGCCGTGATTGTGCCGTTGCGGTACGATGGTGCCAGGCGAGAGTGTATGGGTGGTGCTGTTGTTTGAGACTGTATCCATCCCTCTCACTGCAGTGTACTCCGGTGTGGCCATGAATATGCCGCGGCGGTGCGAGGGTGCCAGGCGAGGGGTGTCTGGGTGGTGCTGCTGTCTGAGACTATACAGTGGTGCCACTCTTGTCCGCCAGCACAAAGGAACCAAGAATGCGTAACTGTATCTGTGACTTCCCTAGCCGTTCCTGCCTTATTGGCTAATTGAAGTGATTGTTCGGAATGATCCCATGCCTAGCAGTAAATAGGTACGGCATGTAACTGGAGGGGTTGTGGCCTCGCTTTCCCGGTGTGTGGAGTGTGTTGTGGTCTCAGTCCTACCCGAAGATCGGTCTATGAGCTCTGAACTCGCTGCAAAATGGGGAAGGCTGGCTGGGTGACCAGCAACCATGGTGAATTACACACACAAGATGTCTGTCCAGGTGCATTTACTCACAGCCACCCCACCTCCCCCCAGGTTCAGCCATAGACTGAGCCACGCGGCGCCTCGCAGTAGCAGCTCCCACGCCTCCGCCAGCAACTTATTTTATCCATTTATCACATATGGATTTTTCTAAGAGGCCTGAAGGGAAAAAAAAGCTCATTTCCCTTCCACCATCTGGCAGTGGTGCGGCTCAGGATGGCGGGCCGGGGCTGCTTCGCTGCGTCATCTGTACCTGTTCTGAAAATTACTCCGCTTTTACGTGAGCCAGTGTTACATGAACCATTCCACTGTCTGGGGTGCACTTCAAGCGTATTGAAATGGTGCGTAACACTTTACAGCATAATTTTACAACACATCAATAACAGGAACACGAATGACAAATTTTTATTTTTTCAATGTTTGTACTTTTCTCTCTTAAGTTAAATAATCAACTAACATTTTTCATCTTGTTGTCAGAAGGAAAAGAATGATCAGGTTATTCTAACTCTACAGTGTTTGTATTACTTTTGTTTAGTTAGATAATTAGAATAGTTAGTACTAAGTGGTTTTTACCAGCCAAATTGTTGATTGACATCATGAGAAACGTCACCCTTAGACCTCTATTCTTAAATGTTCTGTCTTCTCACCGCAGCTATGGAGACGTCTTGTTAACAACAGCCCTAAAAACGGTCTAGCTTTGACTAGTTCGTTTCCAAAGATCAAATAAATGGTTAGCTGGATTCCCACGAGTGTTTCTCCAAATAATAGTATTGAAATTTTGTTCATTTATCACGAGAACCATAAAAACACCTTTAAAAACCAGTGTCATTTTTAAGTAAGATGCCTTGAACATATTGCAGGTCCGGCGTGGAAAAACTTTAGTACATAGTCTGAAGTCTGATTGGTAAGTGTCCGTCTGAGCATCGAGCATAAAGATTTATTCCTCTCATACTATAGTTCCATAAAAAAAAAACTTAAAACCTCCAGTTGGCTTAACTTATTAAAGCAGCAAAGGTGACCGAATACCTTTCATCGCATGTAGTTCAATCGTTGTTCAGTAGAATGGCTGGAGGTTAGTGAAATGATGGCACTAATGTGAAAATTAAGGCTATGGTGTGAGTGAATGGCGCACAATGAGAGGCACCCTCATGGATGCAATAAATAGATGCTATTCACTCCTGTAATGGATCGAAGTCTCATTGATAAACTAATAGGGACTCCTTCAAACATACAGATGCAATTCAGTCCTCTGTAACGCTTGGAACATTCTGTAGAAGCTATTACTGCATGTCTGTCTGAGCGTCACTAAAACATTAAAGAAAGAGTCATTAGCAGTCAAAAAAGTTAAAATTAGAACTGCAAGAGAAAGAGAGAGAGAGAGAGAGAGAGAGAGAGAGAGAGAGAGAGAGAGAGAGAGAGAGAGAGATGCTGTTCCAAAACAATAATTGAATAAAAACATCAAATTTATACACACATCTGACGAACATTTCAGCGCCACAACGAGACACACTCACGAGAAACAAATGAATGAAGGAATAGAAAAAAAATAAGGTAAAAAGAAGAAGAGACAAATGCAACAAACACAGCAATGCCATTACTCGATAACTTACCAGCCACTTCATGACCAGCACTCCTCCATCTATGGTTCTCACGCTGGGAAAACTAATGAATTGTGAAAGAAAACTAATGAATTGTGAAAAACCGTACATTTAATCTTCTGTTTGCCTCCTCACTCCTCACTGCCTCTCACTGCCCAGACCACTAAGAACAGAATGCAGTGGTAGGTTAGGTTAGGTTAGGGTTAGGTAAAGATAGGTTAGTTTAAGGTTAGATTAGATTTACATTAGGTTACTTTAACTCCTTCAATACTGGGACAAATTTCTACCTTGATTTTTTGGGTGTGATTCGATTATTTTATTTACATCAGGAAGTGTCTATGGAGGACAGAAGATTAATGGCCACAGTCTTCACTATTTTAATCCCTCTTATGAGTTTCTGAAGCTTTATAAAATCACCAAATAATAACCAGAATGAATACTAAACACGTCATGGTACTGAAGGGGTTAAGGTTGATTAGTTTACAGCAAAAAAAAAAAAAAAGGGGAAAGCAGCAGATGAAACATTTTAGTATTATAGTTACCAAGTTTGCTTAGTTAGAATCGTCGAGGCTGAAATGAAATGCCTATGAAAGAAGATATGGACAACAAAACCAGCGATGTAGTACACAGAAAGAACACAGAAAGAAATAATAGCAACTTCCTGTTTTATTTTCATATCATTACAATTTTATCAATTATATAATTATTTATTTACCATTCTGAGACAGCAAATTGGTGTTTACTTTTTAGCCCCTTATGGACTTTCTAGTGGGTAGTAAGTGATAAATGAGCTCTTTTTATCCTGTTGTCCTTACTGTGAGTGTTCGTGAAGATTCCATGTACTGTATTGAATGCTGTGGAGTGTTGTTGTTTTTTTTTTTATCTATACCAAGTGGGCTTTTCCCGGAAATTTATGGGCTAAAGGGGATACTGTTTAGTCTGCTTCCTATCTCAAAGCCCACCCGCGTGGAAACCGTTGCCCCGAGTGAGGAAGCCCAACCTACACTCGGACCGTGGACAGGATTCGAACCCGTGCGCTTGGAGACCCCTCGGACCCCAAAGAACGCATGGTTCCACTGTACCACGGCGGTCTAATGTATTCTTTCAAACTTTAGCTCGTTTTCTCAAATATATGCTTCCATGCATATGTATGAAGAGATTTAAAGCGTTGTAATGGTGTTTGGAATGCTGTGCAGCGTTGATAGGTATTCTTTCAAATTTCTAGTTCCTCTTTCTAAATTGAAGTTTCCATGCGTAGGTTTGAGTGATTTAATTAAAGCGTTGCAATGCCGCCGTGGAAAGTTTGATACGACTATGTTGAGAAGTTTGAGGTTTTCCACGTGATGTCTTTGTAAGTCATCAGCATTACTCTGTTACTCCGGCAGTGTTGCAGTGCTGTGCCTCAGGAAGGTTTTGTCAGTGTGTGCTAGACTGTTGTTGTGTTCGATTGTTTTGTGTTGGCATGCATTCAGTTTTGTGACGAGAGAGAGAGAGAGAGAGAGAGAGAGAGAGAGAGAGTGTGTGTGTGTGTGTGTGTGTGAATGAAAAGGGAACAAAAAAAAAAAGTAAGATAGTAAACATTATATCGCTCGTTGCTTTTCTTTATATACATTCATCACTGGCCCCTCTCCCTTCTTAACAAAGAAAAAAAAAGAGAGGGAAATAAAAGGGAAAAGGAAGAAAAACAAAACTAAAACATCTATCAACCTGACATAACCTTCCAGACAACTATCCCCTCTTCTTCAATGACACTCAACTGTCTCCCTCTTCCACACTGAATATCCCCAGTCTGTCCTTTACTCATAATCTTAACTGGAAACTTCACATTGTGGGTTATGTATTGTATTAATGCATATTACGTGTATGTGGCAACACTGTGTATTTCTCTGCGCATTCAGCTAGCGCATGAGCCTGTGCTCCCGAGTCGCTACTGGCCGCCATTTCCTACCCTTTGTAGCTCTAAGGACAAGTAAAGAATCTACGTGTACTGCGTGTATGTCTGCCCCTTACTTAGGCATATACGCCCTCCATTATATATCCCACAACCAACACACATCTCATCTTTTGCTAAAATAGCTTCTATGAAAATAGGCGTTCTGTTGCGTCTCCGCCAGTTTTTCTCGCCCCTCCAACTGCTTACTCTGTACAAGGGCCTTATCCATCCTTACTCTTCTTATGTTTGGGGGATTCCACTTATACAGCTTTATTAGATAGGATGGAATGAAAAGCCTTTCATTTCATTAGTTCCCCTCCTCTTGACTGACTGTCTTCAGCCTCTTTCTCACCACCAAAAAGTTGCATCTTTTTTTTTTGTCTTTATCGCTGTTTTCATGGTACCTGTTCTACTGATTTTGCTAACTGCATGCCTCCCCTCCAGCTGCTGCCTCGCTGCACAAAGCTTTCTTCTTCCTCTCACCCCTATTCTGTCCAACCCTCTAATACAAGAGTTAACCAGTATTCTCAATCATTCATATCTTTCACTGGTAAATTCTGAAACTCCCTACCTGCTTCTGTATTTCCATCTTCTTACGACTTGACCTCTTCTAGGAGAGAGGTGTCAAGACATTTGTCCTTGGCTTTTAGATGACTCTTTCGGATCTTTTATGGAACCTGCAGCTCCAGTGGGCCTATTTTTCTAATATTTTGTTGCCTTTGGCAGTCTTCCCTCTTGCATAAAAAGAAAAAAAAAAAGAACAGACGGACAGTCACACGACGGCTTAGTTAGAACAACAGGGAGAGAAAAAGGAATATCTTGTCAGCCGGATGAAGAGAGAGAGAGAGAGAGAGAGAGAGTTCTATCTATCCACAACCTTCTTTTATTGTTTTTATTGTCACATTCTCTCTCTCTCTCTCTCTCTCTCTCTCTCTCTCTCTCTCTCTCTCTCTCTCTCTCTCTCTCTCTCTCTGATCCCTACGAGACCGATCTGTCAGTCTGTCTCTCTTCCTGATCTTCGACGTTATCTTTATCTTCCTCCTCCTTTTCCTCCTCCTCCTCCTCCTCCTCCTCCTCCTCCTCCTCCTCCTCCTCCTCCTCCTCCTCCTCTTTTCTTCTTCTGCTTCTTCTTCTTCTTCTTTTCATTATTATTATTATTATTATTATTATTATTATTATTATTATTATTATTATTATTATTATTATTATTATTATTATTATTATTATTATTCCTCCACCCTCTCCTCCTCCTCCTCCTTCTTCTCATCCTTATCTTCTAGCTGAGATGGTACTTTAATTATGCACCGTAATTACAATGCACTCTTACTTTGCTTCCAGTCTGGTAATCAGTCAGTCAGTCAGACAATCACCGGTCAGTCAATTCTCTCACTCACTCAAGAAAGTAAAGTAAACACGTGGCAGTCCTTGCATGAAATACCTACCTAGTTTTGGCTGACGTTTTTCTCTTTGTAGCGAGCCAGCACTCAAACGGGCCTTTTTTTTTCATCTTTTTTTTTTTTGCCCTTGGCTGGTTCTCTTCCCTTCATAAAAAAAAAACCTATGTACACTATCATCTTGTTCTTAAACTCGGTCTACTATCAACCTGATTACTGAGTCTATTCCATTCATCGGATACTCTGTTTGGGAAGTAATTTATTTCTCTCGCACTTATTTTCTCTTTTTTTCATTTTGTCAAGACTGAGCCCGTTATTTCCTGAAAATTTTGTTCATGTCACACCTTGTTGTATCTCACCTACTACCTGACACAGACAGAGACCAACACACACACACACACACACACACACACACACACACACACACACACACACACACACACACACACACACACACACACACACACACACACACACACACACACTCCACCACACCGTATTAACAGTAACTCACTCACTCACTCACATTTTCCATCCCGCAGGTGGGTGTTCGGTGGCCTCCAGTGTAATATGTACAGTTTTGTCAACTACCTGAGCTTCACCGCCTCCTTTATGATCCTGGTGGTAAAATGTGGAGCGTTACGTGGCCATCATGTGTCCCTTCAGAGCCAAGACATTGCTCCGCCATCGCAACATGGTGGTGGGTCTGTGTGAAAAGAATAGAATAGAATCCATTTATTGCTCAGACTCTATACAGAGTATAGAGCATACCGCCCTGAAAATATATAAAAAAAAATTTTATAAACCTTAACAAATTATACTAAATTTGTTAACAATTCTATAGTTTTCCACTGCATCAACACAGCAAACTCAAGATGATTTTGGCGTAATATGTAAAATTCAAGTACATATTATGTATTTCCTTACTGAACAATATCCTGGTTTTGACACTAATAGAACATGATATTCATCCCCTTGTCTATCATTACACTTAGTGCAGTACCGCTCTCCCCTACTTATTTTGTGATTTCGGCCGATATATTGGCAGCTGATTGTCCCCAATGCGTAATTTGGTTATATACGTACGTTTACGTAATTCTCCATCTCATAAACCTCTTTATATGGTATATAAGTACTAAAGATACTTCTACTTGTCACGTTACTAAACCAATTTGATAACCAAATGTCTCGTAATTTCTGTTCCACTGCTTTCCGAAACCATGTGTGTGTGTGTGTGTGTGTGTGTGTGTGTGTGTGTGTGTGTGTGTGTGTGTGTGTGTGTGTGTGTGTGTGTGTGTGTGTGTGTGTGTGTATGTGTAATTCGCCTCGGTCGTCTGCTGGTCATCCAGCCAGTCTTCCCTATTACGCAGCGAGATCAGAGCTCATAGACCGATCTTCGGGTAGGACTGAGACCACATCAACACACACAACACACACCGGGAAAGCGAGGCCATAACTCCTCGAGTTACATTCCGTACCTAATTACTGCTAGATGAACAGGGGCCACACATTAAGAGGCTTGCCCATTTGCCTCGCCGCTTACCGGGACTGGAATTGTCAGTCCAGTGTGTGTGTGTGTGTGTGTGTGTGTGTGTGTGTGTGTGTGTGTGTGTGTGTCTCTGTGCTACTGCTTCTGCTTCTTTTAATGCTACTACTTCTACTATTACTACTACTACTACTACTACTACTACTACTACTTCTACTTTTACTATTCCTACTCCTACTCCTACTCCTGTTACTACTACTATTGCTACAACTGCTGCTGCTACTTCTACTACTACTACTACTACTACTATTACTACTACTACTACTACTACTACTTCTGCTTCTACTATTTTACTCCTACTCCTGTTACTACTGCTATAGCTACAATTGCTGCTACTACTACTACTACTACTACTACTACTACTACTACTACTACTACCATTACTATAATTTCTGCTGCTGCTACTAGTACTAATACTACTACTACTAGTACTACTATTGATACTAATAATACTACTAATACTAGTACTAAAACTGCTAATACTACCACTACTACTACTACTGCTACAGTTCTTCTATTACTACCGCTGTTTGCACTATTACTAATACTATTATTACTACCTCTACTACTACTACTACTATCACCACTGCTGTTACTGCTGTTCTTGCTACTATTAGAACTAGTAGTACTACTACTACTACTACTACTACTACTACTACTACTAGGAGGTGGTGGCGTAGTGGATAAGGTGGTGAGCGTGGGATCGGGCAGATGTCCATGCGCAGGTTCGAATCCCACCACGTATCATTGCCTTGTTACTTTGCCATTTGTGGAGTGGTTTAAAGTTTAAGCCTATATGTCACCATGATACCCAGGTTCTAGGTGGTTACACCAAAGATGCGCTTGGGTAGTGATATGGTCCCTAATATGGGTACCACTATATATAAAATTGCCTGCGCCATTAATGGGCGGAAGCTGAACAGCGCTTCCTATACATACACTTCAAGGCTACCTACAGGCGCTATAGGCCATAGCTTAAAAGAATAAAAAGTAAATAAACACCACAATTTCTTCTACTACCTTTTAATACCACCTACTGCTACTACTATTACCACCGTTAATACCTACTGCTTCTACTAGTACTGCTACTACCACTGTAGCTACTTGTGCCGTTAGTACTTTTATTATTACTACTGCTACTGCTTTTACTAATATTGCTACTACTACTACTACTACTACTACTACTACTACTACTACTACTACTACTACTACTACTAGTACTACTACTACTACTACTGCTATTACTACTACTGCTAATCATAATATTCATAATTCAGTAATAATTATCATTGTTGCTGCTAGTACTCTCTCTCTCTCTCTCTCTCTCTCTCTCTCTCTCTCTCTCTCTCTCTCTCTCTCTCTCTCTCTCTCTCTCTCTCTGAGGAACATGAGCGGAATTTAATTTTGAGAGTGCTTGCCCATATATATATATATATATATATATATATATATATATATATATATATATATATATATATATATATATATATATATATATATATATATATATATATATATATATATATATATATATATATATATATATATATATATTACCTTTGAACATCTTTCCGTACTTTGGACTTCCGCACTTCGTTTAGTGGTCTGCAGGTAGGGAAGAGCAGAGGTCCGGACCGAGGTACGAAGTGCACAGCTCTGCTAACCTGTCATTATATAAGTTAGCTTGCAGAATCCTGCCGAATATTTTCCTAGAACTTTACAGAAGCTGGATATATGAAATATGATCCTTTCTTTCGTTTCCAAATCACTAAAATCTAATCTTTCATCATGTTGAGCTACCTGCAATTATTTTCTTTCCCTAGAGCTTTAATATCCTGCTAAATATTTTCACATATCCTAACAGACGTCAGGCGAGTTGAATAAAAAGTAACTGTGATGTTTGTGCTCTTTCTATAAAACCATGGATGATCCTCTTACATGTTGGGTTACTTCCGTGATTCCGTCTTCTTAATTAACAACTCTTAACGGCTCCTCTGCAAAATATTTTCCTCTCAGTTTCCTGCGTCATCTAATTTTCCATGATGAAATTTTTAAAAAAATTGAAAGTGGAAAATAAAGAGCTGAAGTATTTTTGTGCATTTACTTTCTCTTAAGATTCGTGAAACTAATTTTCTTCTCTTCTTTTCTTTCTTATTATTTTTTTGCTCTTTTCTTCTTTTCCATCTTTTATTTTCATCTATCGTTACCTCCTTTGTGAAATCGTAGATAGTAAGAGTATCCCTACCCCTCAACACAAAATGCCATAGAATCATCAAAATTGTTTGTTTTTTCTATGTAAGAGAGAGGGCCAGCCAAGGGCGAAAAAACATTAAAAAGAGGCCCTCTTGGGTGTTGGTTCTCTACAGGAAAAAAAAAAGCGATAGTGGGGAGCTCCAGAGTGTACATGTGAAAGGTTTGAATGACTGAGAGTACTGGTTAACTCTTGCATTAGAGAGTTGGACAGAATAGGGATGAGAGGAAGAAGAAAGCTTTGTGCAGTGAGGCCGCAGTTAGCAAGATCAGTAGAACAGCTAGCATGAAAATAGCGATAAAAGATAGAAAAAGATAAAACATTTCGACAATGAGAAAGAGGCTGAAGACAGTCAGAGGAGGGAAGTTGATGAGGAGAACAACTTTTGATTTCAACCTATCTAATAAAACTATGTGAGTGGAACTTCCCAAACATGCGAAGAGTACTCCATACAGGGGCGGATAATGGCCTTCCTTGTACAGAGTAAGCCGTTGGAGGGCCCAGAAAAACTGGCGGAGACGCCGCAGAAAGCCTAACTCCATAGAAGCTGCTTTCGCTAGAGATGAGATTTGAAGTTTCCATTTCAGATTATGAATAAAAACAGACCGAGGATATTCAATGTGGATGTGGGAAACAGTTGAGTGTCATTGAAGAAAAGATAGTTGTGTGGAGGGTTATGTCGAGTTGATAGATGTAGGAATTGAGTTTTTGAGGCATTGAAAACTACTAGATTTTCTCTGTCCCAATCGGAAATCTTAGAAGGGTCAGACGTCAGGCGATATGTGGCGCGCCCTGCGTGATCTGTTGACTTCCTGAAGGGTTGGTCGTCTCTGAAAGGACGTGGAAAGATGTAGGGTGGTATCATCAGCGTAGGAGTGGATAAGGCAAGAAGTTTGGTTAAGAAGATCACTAATGAATAATACAAAGAGAGTGAGTGACAGGACAGAACCCTGAGGAACACCACTATAAATAGATTTAGATAAAGAACAGTGGCTTTCTACCACAGCAGCAATAGAACGGTCGGAAAGGAAACTTGAGATAAAGTTGTAGAAAGAAGGATAGAAACCGTAGGAGGACAGTGTTGAAATCAAAACTTCATGCCAGACTCTATCAAAGCTTTTCAAATGTCTAACGCTAGAGCAAACGTTTCACCAAAATCTCTAAAAGAGGGCGACAAAGACCCAGCAAGGAAAACCACATAACCAGTAAAGTGACCTTGACGGAAACCATACTGACGATCAGATAGATGATTGCGAAGTGACAGATGTTTAAGGATCTTCCTATTCAGGATAGATTCAAAAACTTTAGACGAGCAAGAAATTAAAACTAGAGGGCGGTAATTTGAGGTATTAAAACGATCACACTTTTTAGGAACAGGCTGAATGTAGGCAAACTTCCAGCAAGAAGGAAAGGTAGAAGTTGATAGACAAAGTTGAAAGAGTTTGGCCAGGCAAGGTGCAAGCACGGAAGCACAGTTTTTGAGAACAATAAGAGGGACCCCATCAGGTCCATAAGCCTTCCGGGAGTTTAGGCCAGCGAGGGCATGGAAAAAATCATTACAAAGAACTTTAATTGAAGACATGAAATAGTCAGGAAGAGAGGAAGGAACAAGCCCAGAATCATCCAAGGTGGAGTTGTTAGCATAGGTTTGAGAGAAGAGTTCAGTTTTAGAGACAGAAGAGATGGCAGTGGTGCCATCAGGATGAAATAGAGAAGAGAAAGATGAAGAAGTGAAGTTATTGGAGATATTTCTGACGAGATGCCAAAAGTCTTGAGGGGAGCTTTGAGTTTGAAAGATTTTGACATTTTCTGTTTATGAAGGAGTGTTTGGCAAGTTGAAAAAGACTTGGCATGATTCTGGGCAGAAATGTAGAGTGCATGAGATTCAGGAGATGGAAGACTCAAGTACCTTTTGTGGGCAACTTCTCTATCATGTACAGCACGAGAACAAGCTGTGTTAAACAAAGGTTTAAAAGGTTTACGCTAAGAAAAGATGAGGAATGTACGCATCCATGACAGACACTATCACTTCTGTTACGCGTTCAGTACAAAGAGATGGGTGGTCTCTGACATGGAAACAGTAATCATTCCAGGGAAAATCAGCATAATACCTGCTTAGGTCGCCCCCAACTGGCAGAGGCACCACCGCTTTTGGGGGATTCTGAGGAGGGATTGGAGAAATAAGATAAGATACAGAAGATAAGATACAGAAATGAAATTGTTATCGGAGGAGCCCAACGGAGATAATAGGTTGACAGCATAAGCAGAAGGACTAGAGGTGAGGAAGAGATCAAGAGTGTTGGGTGTGTCTCCGAGACGGTCAGGAATACGAGTAGGGTGTTGCATCAGTTGCTCTAGGTCATGGAGGATAACAAAGTTCAAGGTTAGTTCACCAAGATGTCCAGTGAAGGGAGAGGAAAGCCAAAGCTGGTGGTGAACATTGAAATCTCCAAGAAGGAAAATCTCTGCGAAAGGGTAGAGGTACAGAATATGCTTCACTTTGGAAGTTAAATAGTCAAAGAATTTACTATAGTCAGAGGAGTTAGGAGAGAGATAAACAGCACAGATGAGTTTAGTTAGAGAATGACTATTGAGTTGAAGCGAGATGGTGGAAAACTCGGAAGATACGAGAGCGTGGGCACGAGAGCAGTTTAAGTCGTTGGGCACTTAGATGCAACACCCAGCTTTGGAACGAAAATAAGAATAGAGAAAGTATGGGGGAACAGGGAAGGGGCTATTGTAAGTAACCTCAGATAGCTGTATTTCGGTGTTTCGGTGAGGAAAAGAAGATAAGGTTTAGTTGAGGAGAGGTACTGTTCCACAGATTCAAAATTAGATCTAAGATCGCAAATGTTGTAGAAGTTAATGTAGAAAAGGTAGAGAGAGGTGTCAAGACATTTGGGGTCTTTATCAAGAGAGGGGAGTCTGACCTTTGGACATTTCTGGTCCTCTCCCCAAAAGGGGACTCTGAGGCTGGGTTTGGAGTCACCTTTTTTTTTTTTCAAGTGAAGGGTGCATGTGTGGTAAGTGCATGTAGTTTTGTGTGAAGCTTACTATTCCCACACTCACGAAGCTATATTTATCAGGAATTATAATAATATTTTGCCTTTCCTAGTCTCAAAAAAATTTAACAGTCATTTTTTACTCACCATTACGTCTGTAACTGTTTTGCTCTGCTGTTCACACCCGCTCTAGGAACAGTGGAAATTTTGCAAGTGATACGACCATTCTCTGAACTCTGGAACTCTGTGAGAACAACTTGTGATCGCACCTCCATTACTTTTAAATGGCTCTCGTTGAAACTGTACGAAAGTTTAACCATATTTTTATTGTTATAGTCACAAGATGATAAGGTTTCTGCATTATAAGGAGAAGCTATAATCTTTGTGAACTTTGAAAATAGCCATGGTAAGAGAGGAAATCGTGTGATTTACCGGAGTAGTAATACTGAGGGATAATAAAATAAATATCCTTATCATTTAATCGGATATGGACAATAAACTAATTGTGTTTATAGTTACAGTCACAGTAAACATCACCTGGTCAATCTGTACATAGGATAACGGACAAAAATGCTGTTGTTGTAATACATGGACCTGAGCCTCATTGAATGTGGAGGTGGCAACAGTAACTGCCAGTGCCAACTTGGGAAGTCTCGCACACACTCAGTGCAGTGTTGGCGGCCCTATAGTTCACGGCATGCTGTGCTTGACTATATCTGTTGCTTAATTTTGTATGTGTTGTGTGGCAAAGACTTAGCGGCCATACAGTTCATGGAATGTTGTTCCTTTGTGTCCAACAGTTGATGTGTTCAAATCCTGGAACACGATGAACATTCTGCAAAGAACACACATAAAATAGAAAAATAGCAATGATATATTTTTTTTGTGAGGGAGGAAGGAAATCTCACCATATCTAAACTTAGCTAACAGCACACGTAATGCTCAATTCTAGAGGCACATTCTATGTTAAGAATGTAACTGTATCTTTGAATACTTTGAAAGTTACCTCAGGATATAATTTAATTGCCTCAATTCCCCTTCCCTCCAAGTTTTTTTTAAGTCTCAGCTAAGACTAATGGGTCATTTGTAATTTCACCTATAATGTTATATTTTTTTCAGTATTGTTTTTTTCTAGTCTTTTTTATGAGAAAATATCAAATGGTAAGGTATTATGTATTTTATTATTATTATTATTATTATTATTATTTTGCATTACATGATGTTAGAAGAAACTATTCATTTTTGTATATTTTATGAAATTCAGAACTCAAAATGGCTGCCGTCTTTTGTTGTCATATTCATTTATGCTAGCTGATTTTGCCAAAGTTCCTCCTGATTCTTTTCAACATTGTCGTACCTAAAACTAGGAACTTTTAGATGGATTAAACTAGGAGGAATTTAAGTCAGGATTATTGTTGAGAAGATGTCTCAGGAGTTGAAAGAAACTCGCAAGAAGAGGGGGGGGGGGTCAACCAAAGGTTAGGTGTCGCGCAATATAAAAATGAGCTCCAAGAATTATGTGAGCATACTAACACCAGCTTTGAGTTGTTAGATTCTGCTGTCAGTGTTTTCCACCAGCTGGCGGCCTTTGCCGCTCTTCAGGCCGAGGTTGAGTTACTACCGGAGAATCCTGATAATCTTGAAGCAGACACTGATGAAACTGATTTGTTTCACAAAGATACCAGGAAAATAAGAGCCCAAGCAGCCATATTCTTGAAGAGAGCAAATGATATATTGTGTGATTTATGTCGATTAAGCTTGCCAGTCACCGCAAAATATGCATTGCTGCTTATGATGCACTTTCCAGTTTTTATTTATTTAGTAAATCCATCCTGGAATATCTTTCAACTACAGTATATATGGTGGCGCATCAACAGAGTGTGGCTTTATGCTTCCTTTTGCTATCCTTAAGGTAATAATACCAGGTAAGAATGATAAGGACAAGGCATCTACCATATCTAATGAAAAATCAGAAGTTAAATTACCTAGATTAGAGCTCTCCAAATACTTTGGTGAGTTACCTGAATGGCAGTCATTCTGGAACAGATTTGAGACTTTAGTTAACTAAAATGAACTGCCAAATATAAGCAAATTCAGTTACTTGCGGTAACTACTTCAAGGAGAAGCGCTATCTGTCACTCAAGGCTTGTATCTTTCTTCAGCAAACTATAAGGTGGCCTGTGGCTTGCTGAAATAAAAATTGGCCATTCAGAGAGATTAATTTCTGCCCATGTGCAAGGTTTGCTGAATGTTTCCTTGCTACTTGGAGTTAAGGGAGCTAATCAATGTGAATCCCTATGGAAGCTACAAGACAAGCTGTTGTGTCATGGAAGAAGCTTGGAAGGCCTTAATTAAGTTAAATGGTGACCAGTATGACATGGTGTTTACCCCATCATCCTATCTCAACTTCCACAAGATATACAGTTGGAATGCTCAAGAGAAAGCTCTGGACATGAAGATGACTTGGAGTGGCTACTGAAATTCCTTCAGCAAGGGCTCCAGCGTCTTGAAAAAGTAGAAACTTTTAGGGATGCATCCAATGAAAAATGCTCTATACAGCAAGAAATCGAAAGGAGAAAGGTTAGTTTGGTTTCAGTCCTGCTGACGTCATCTGAAGAATTCTTAACACACTGGGTATTTTGTCAAAAGTGACTTAGATCTGAAAAGTGTAGTCACAATCATACTTAAGTTGGATATACCTGCCCATGAAGAGAATGTTAAGGAGAAAGGATTGTGTGTTAAGTGCCTTTTCTCAGGGCATCAATCCAGACGTTCTAAACGTTAGGCAAAGCGTACTCTGTGTCATGAGTATCATAATGTGTTGTTCTGTAGATCTTTCAAACCTTTGCATAAAGCTAATAACCTACTAAGTAAAGAGTCTGTTAACCAGAAAACTAGTGATCAAGTAATTGTTCAGTTAAGTAATGATGTCAATACTAATAATGTTGGACATGTTGGCATTTCTCATGATCAATGATTACAGTCCACAGTATTGCAGACAGCTAAGATCAAAGTTCTAATAAATAGTGGAAATTCTGCTGAAGCTATTGTAGTGTTTGATGTAGGTGCAGATACCAGCTATGTGAATCATGACTTTGATAGAAAAATCAAATGTTACATCCAAGTACATTTCCTACTCAGCTTTTGATAACAAGATATCACAAAGCTCTAAGCCTAAGGAATGGAATGTGTTTGATGTGAACATGCTTGATACCCAGGGTCATAACTATTTTGTGTTTGCTGCTGAAGTAATGTCTATTTGTTCCCCTTTGAGACGTCAGCAAGTACCTGATGACGTGTTGCGGACCCTATAAGAGCATAAGAACATAAGAAAAGAAGAAAGCTGCAAGAGGCCACCTGGCCTACACGTGGCAGTCCCTGTATGATTAAAGATACATAATTCCATCTATCATCCCCATCCATATATTCATCAAATATTCTTTCAAAGCTCTCTATTGACTCCACACTGACTGCATGACCACTGATTCCGTTCCACTAATCATCCACTCTGTTTGAGAACCAGTTTCTTCCCATTTCTCTCCTAAACATGAATTTCTCAAGCTTAAACTCATTATTTCTGGTTCTGTCCCCGCTACTGATCCTAAGAGCTTCGCTCATGTTCCCTATGTTAAAACCCTTATACCACTTAAATAATACTTCTACCAGGTCTCCTCTTAACCTACGTCTCTCTAAAGAATGCAGATTGAGTTTCTTCAGTCTCGCTTCATAGGGAATATCCCCTCATCCCCTGTATCTTTTTAGACATCCTGCTTTGCACTGACTCCAACAGAACTATATCCTTCCTAAAATGTGGGGGGCTCCCAGAATTGCACCGCATAGTCAAGCGCCAAGTATAGTTTTAGTATTATTTCGGGACTTCTGCTTTTAACACTCCTAAAAATAAATCCTAGTACCCTATTTACCTTATTTCTAACCTCTATGCATTGCTTTCTGACCGAGATCGGATCTGAATATAATTCCTAAATATTTTTCATATTTGAAACTTCCTAGTGCCTCCTTATTTATCATGTACCTATTGTGTGGAGCGTAGTTAATGTTGAACTGTATTTGGAATTTATCTGTTCATTCTTTCATCCTATCCAAATCTGCCTGCAAGGCAATGGCATCCGAATCTGTCCTAATTAATCTACCTATCTTCGTGTTGTCTGAGAAAATATACTAATATCACTACTAATTCCACTATCCAAGTCATTAATGTATATTAAAAATAACAATGGCACTAAAACTGAACCCTGTGGCACCCAGTTGATTACTTGACCCCACTCTGAATTAGATCCATTAATTACTACCCTCTGTCGCCTATCGCCTAACCACGATTTAATCCAGCCTAAAATTTTACCCTCTATGCCATGCACTCTAACCATTTGTAGTGCTCCGAAGCTGTGAAACCAGCCGGTGTCACGACGCCCCGTCACAGTTTTGTGAAGCACCGGCACAAGGGAGCACTACAGTTTTGGACACGTCACCGTATCCACGCTGGCCGGTGGATGGATGAATGGATTTTGTTTAGGCGCCTCAACATCTAAGGTCATATAGCGCCGTTACAAAAAGGTAAAAAGAAAATATGGAAGAAAAGGAAACAAAGGGATTAAAAACTATAATAGTAAAAACATCGTAAAAAAACTAACTAAAAGCAATTAAAATTATGCAATTAAAAGTATCTAAAAAACAAATAAGTAAATACAATAAAATTAAATAAAATTCACATATTTGGGAGAAGGCCCACTTCTCCCAAAAAACTAAAAACATCATGGCCTTGGGCTAGGCACTCTGGCCCAAGGACCTTTGAGATATAATAGACACCGCTATCTCTACCGCGACAGCGGTAGAGGTAGCGGTGTCAAATCAGTCAAACTAGGGCACTCCACTAGTAGGTGCCGCACCGTAAGCGGCACCAGGCAATCATCACAGTAAGGTTGAGGGTCCCTGGTCAGGAGGTACCTTTGTGTAAGGTACGTGTGACCTATACGATGTCGCGCCAATAAAGTCTGTGCACGGCGATCCCGGACATGGGTGTAAGTCCACTGAGGGAGTGTGGAAGTAGTAATCTTTCCCATTTTTGAGGTTGCAACCCCCGTTAGCCATCTCCTCTGCCAAAGTGCAGCAACTGCCTCACGAATTACAGGAAATACTTCTCGGAACGGAATAGGGGCAAGAGGTGGAGCGCGACTTGCTGCCTTTTTAGCGAGGCGGTCTGCGTGTTCATTCCCTGGAACACCAACGTGACCAGGGACCCAACAGAACCCAACACGATATCCTCTTCTGGTAAGTAGGTATAGCCACTCCAGGGCTGATAAAACCAGAGGATTAAAGGAGACAGTGGAAGAGAGAGCAGTAAGAGCACTGCGACAGTCACTAAAAATTGTAAAAGACGCAGTAAAGACGGAGGCTACCGAAGGAAGGCTGCCACACCGATAAAAAGAGGGGAAAACTACACTATACCCGACGCCTGCGTCGGATTTGGAACCATCAGTAAAAACAGGAGTGTCATTAGAATGGATAAAAAAAAAGTGTTCTAAAAACCGAGTGTGCGACAGAGCTGGCAGAAAATCCTTCTTGCCATCCGTGGCAGGAGGGCATAATGAGATAACTGGAAGTTGCCAATAACCAACTCGCGGGAGACGGAAAGAGTACACAGGAGTGGGGTCGATAGATAACTCCGCCATGAGATTTGCAACTCTAAGGCCAAAAGGTTTAGGGAGACTCGGTCGAGTGACATACGCCTGCGAGCGCGAGTCCCGCAATATTGACAGACAGGGGACAAAATCAGGAAGACGGTGGGTGCGAAACCAACACCGGAGCATCGAAGACTGGCGCCGGAGGTCGAGCGGCCAGAAACCAGCATCCACTAGTAGGCTAGGTATTGGAGATGTCCGAAATGCACCCGTAGCCAAGCGGACCCCAGCATGATGCACGGAGTCAAGCGTGCGTAGTCGTGCATCCGTTGCAGAGGAGTAGATCTCACAACCGTATTCCAGCTTTGGAAGGATTAGTGTACGGTGAAGCAGCAGCAAAGTGTCCCTGTCCGCACCCCAAGAGGTGTGACTTAAAACCCGAAGAAGGGATAATGCCTGCCGACAAGACACCTTAAGAGAACGGAAATGAGGAACCCAGGTGAGACGGTTGTCAAACAAAAGGCCAAGATATCGAGTCGCCTCCACGCATGAGAGGCGTCTATTGGCGAGGTATAAATCCGGGTCAGGATGGACACCACGGTTGCGGCAAAAATACATGGCTACGGTCTTCGAGATGGAGAATCGAAAACCGTTCATGTAGGCCAAACTGGACACCCTATTGATTGCCAGTTGGAGCTTGCGCTCAATCAGTGACATCCTAGCAGCAGCAAATGAAATACATAAATCAGCATATAAGGAGCTGTGAATGCCATCTGGGAGAGTATCAATAACACCATTTATAGCGACTGCAAATAATGTAACACTAAGAATACTTCCCTGTGGAACACCATCATTTAGAGCAGTAGCCTCAGAGAGAACACTCCCACGAACCCGTAAAAACGTCTGGATAAAAACTGCTGGATAAAAGAGGAAGGTGGCCACGAAGGCCAAAATTAAACAAAGACTGTAAAATGCCATGACACCAAGCCGTGTCGTAGGCCTTCTCCAGGTCAAAAACTGTTACTTGATGGTGGTGATTAGCGAAGGCCTCACAAATGGAAGACTCTAGGGATAAAAGAGCATCAGTAGTAGACCTCATCTTTCGGAAGCCGTACTGTACCGATGACAAGTACTTCCCCCTCTCCAAGTACCACATGAGTCTTACATTTACCATCTTTTCTAAAACTTTACAAATGCAGGATGTCAAAGATATAGGACGGTAGTTCGTAGCCTGGAGATTATCTTTCCCAGGCTTCGGAAATGGGAGAACCACTGCCACAGCCCAAGAAGTAGGAAAGTCACCGGTATGCCAAATCATATTATAAAGATTTAAAAGAAAGTTAAAAGCACTGTCAGACATGTGGCGCAAGAAGGCATAAGATTATCATCTGGCCCAGGAGAAGAGTCGTGACACTGGGACAAAGCAGAGAAAGTGACATTATAAGACTCCCCTCCAGCGGAAGAAAAGTTCATGCCGAGAGATAGCATTCTCTGGCGGTGACATGCGCCCGGGCTGCAGGATGCCTCCGGGAAACACTGGCAAAGTGCTCCGCGAAGAGGTCGGCGACATTCCTAGGGTCTGCCACCGTTCGCCCAGCAGACAACAAAATTGGTGGGGAAGGAGCAGAATACTTTCCAGCAATTCGGCGGACTTTGTTGAAGACATCCGTAAGAGGGGTGCGGACGTTTATGGAAGAGACATAGGCTTTCCACGAGGCTCTTTGTGCTTCTTTCAAAACGCGGCGGGCCGAGCTCGGCAGCGCCGAAAAGCTTCCAGGCACTGCGGGTCCCCACGATGTCGCCGGAGACGAGAAAAGCTGCCCGTTTCTCTTTTACCGCTGCAGTGCATGCTGCGTTCCACCAAAGAACGGGACGCTTAGTAAAGCGACCTGACGTCCTAGGGATTGTCTGAAGCGCTAAAGAAATTTTAAAAAATCGGTTAAATAATCAACAGCCTCAGCACAAGTAGAAAAGTCAGCCAGCGGACGGATAAAAGAGTTAAGGTCTGTGAATCGACACCAATCTGCCTTGTCTAAAACCCAGCGTGGGGCGCGGGACTGTGGCTCAGAGTTCACAGATTCCAATAAAATCGGAAACTGGTCACTACTGTGTAAATCCGGTAGGACTCGCCAATTAAAATCAAGGAAAGAATTAGATGTACAAAGAGAAAGATCGATAGCTGTAAAAGTCCAAGTAGGACTGTGGAAATGTGTAAAATCCCCAGAATTTAAAATCTCCAATCCCTCATCCTCACTAGCACTTTCATCCCCACAATGGGTGATGACCGTTAAAATCTCCCAACAAAAGAAAAGGCGGAGTCAGCTGACGCACCAAGCCGTCAAGCTCACCCCTGGAGACAGGAAGCCGAGAAGGGAGATATAAACTGCAGATAGTGTACAGTCGTCCCATAAAGACCTTAACAGCAACCACCTGAAGGGGAGAGTTAAGTTGTATCGGGATAACAAGTATATCCTGACGGACTAAAATAGCTGTACCATCGTGGTGGCCCTGGTCAGGGAAAGGAGTGTTAAAAAGGCACGATAGCCAGGAGGACTAGAATAAGTACTATCACCTATTATAGTCTCTTGTAGAGCTACACAGGCTGGAGAGATCTCCGACAGCAAAGCTCGGAGTTCCCCCCACGAGGCGCGAAGGCCTCTACAGTTCCACTGTAGAAGCTTGAAGATGACTATTTGGGTGCAGTGGGCGGGCGAGCCTTTTGAGGCTGCCCGTGACTGACCTGACTAGAAATAATCAAACAACGAGAAGACACCGGGTGTTGAGATGTGCCGGGTCGTTGGACCGCAGCTTTTCGGCCTGCCGGTGAATGATGCGAACCACCATCACTCCTACCGGTCCTCGGAGGACGAAGGTCAGGCAAGACTACACTTTCCGATACAGCAGGTCCGCAAGGGACGGCTGTGACAATATCATCGGACGTCTCCATGCTAAGAGCGTCCTCATCACAAGAAGTCCGATCTGCGACAGAGGGCGTCACAGAAGGCTGGACAGAAACAACTGGAGCTACCATTGCAGAGCGGTCCCTGGAGGACTCACGGTCACGTGCACCGGGAGAAACCTTAGACTGTTTAGGCTGAGCTAAATCGATCGACTCCGCAGAGCCGCGGTGCCGCTTAGTTATGCCCTTGAAAGGCTTAGGAGATACAGGTGGCAAATGGACATCTACTACATGGGTGACTTTGGTCAAGTCCGTATTTTTCTCGTCACTTCTAAGAGATGACTCAACCGAGTCATCAGACAAAATGGCAAACCTGTTAGCCAGATAAACAGGACCACCCGCCCCAACAGAGCGAGAGGTAGCAGGAGGAGTTGTCTTCGGACCGGCAGACTCAGCCGAAGAGCGAGCGGCCAATGAAGCATAGGATGTCGCACCAGTACCGTCCTTCTGGCGGTACAGGAGTTCACGGCGGGCGCTACCGAGGCTGATAAACTGACTATTGGCAAGCTGTAGAATGTCCTGCTCCAGGCGATACCTGGGGCATTGCCTGGAACGTACCTGGTGAGCATCACGGCAATGAAAACAATAAGCTGCACCATTGCAATGCTCCTCTGAATGTGAGTCGAGTGCAGAGCAATTACCACATCGGGAAGCTTCCTTACACGAGCTTTTGCCGTGACCGTACCCATAGCATGAGAAGCACTGAAGAGGGCGAGAAACAAAGTGCCTCACCCTAAGGTTGATAGGACCGATATGAACACGGTCAGGAAGGGTGGAACCAAAAAGGTGAGAAGGACCATGTTGGAGGAGTTCCTTATCTTAGTCACCTTTTGTACTGAGCTAGGGCACATTGCTAGTATTTCCTCTTCTGGGAATTCATAGAGATCTTGACTATAAACACAACCTTTGCTATAGTTAAAGGTGGGATGAGCCTTAACAGTCTCAAACATGCTGTCAGAAGGGCATGGGAGATGTTGCAACATCCTCGCTTGCGTGAGATCTTTGCTCGCACAAGCACCCCTTCCATACTTTTTCAGATTCCCTCAGGAATCGTGCCGATTTCTTTGGACAGGTACCGGGAGGCATGGATGAAATTCCACGCCCATTTCTATAGTACGCCACAAACCAACGTGGAGGCGGGATCTGGCGGACTGCTGGAACTGAATTCTCTAAATAGTTTTCAAAAACATTTGGGATGTAATCCATGTCACTCTCTGAAATATTACGTGACTGGAGAAATTCAGTTTTAAAGCCATGGCCGGCAAGGGGCAGAGATGCTACATTTTCATAAGCCAGACGGGCTTCATCACATGACAGAAAAGTTACATAGCAACGGTTAGATGGAAAGTCCTTTTCATAAACCAGTCGAATGCGTAGAACCGTGCCATACACCTTGAGAAGTGAGTGCAAGGCGTGGTAGGAAAATGATGGATTAACATTTACCATCACAAGGGAGTCATATGCAGCAGAAATACGCCCCTCGGAAGAACTCCCAGAACAAGAGACTGCTGGGGAGGCTCTTGTGGAGGGAATCCTCCTTCCCACTCAGACCTGAAGATGACGTCTCGCGGGCCAGGTCAGCCACCTCACGAGAACCTGACTGTTTTTTTGTGTTTAACCACATGTAAAAAGTTACACAAAAATTGGCTCCAGGGGCAAGGGAAACCACCCACTGGGACTACAATGGGAGGGAGCGCTGGCTGCCGTGGACGGGGTAACTCGTCCCCATGCGGACCAGTCGTTTTGAAAAAAGGTCCCACATGATACGAAAGTTTGTCCACGACAGAGCATCCCAGCCTGGACACCCAACCATCCAGCACAGGACAGCCCCTATTGGGCGATCCCTCCAGCGGGTGGCTCCGCTGGTCCACTGGCAGCCTACGTAGGAACCATTTAGTCTGGCCCCTCACTGGCGACCTTACTAGCATGGGTAGCCCTTTCCCCCTCGAAAGGGCGGAGCAGGGGCCTAAGCCCCCTCTAGCCTAGCTCGCCAGGTCACAGGGGCACGCAAGCCCTCCCACCACGACAAGGCGGTTCCCATCTGGGGGGGCTGGCCGGTGGAGCTGTGGAGCTGTGGCAGCGGCAGATTCCGGCAGCTACACCTACTGCACGCATTCTGCACTCTGGGACTGCACCCTGTTACAGCACTCTGCCACGTTCTGGGCTGCCGTTTCTGGTCACTGCATGCTGTCGCGTCCACTCTGCCACGTTTAAGGTTGCCGTCGCTGGTCGCTGCACGCTGCCACGTCCTGAGCTGCTGCTTTGTATCGCTATGATTTGGACTACGGTTGTGAGTGGACGGCTGCTACGTGTTCCAGCGTATCTGATAAAGGAACGCCTCTGTGCCGCTGGCGTACCTCGTACCTCCTGGCTGCCACGTTACGCACGTCCTCGCTTCGTGGTGATGTTTCGTTATGTACTTGTGAAATTCTAGTTTGAGTAAAGGGTCATAAGAAACACGGTGTTTACAAACCTCGCGTGGACACCTACACTTTCTCAAGAGCCTCTGGTGTGGTAACTTGTTAAATGCTTTACTGAAATCTAAGTATAGGATGTCATTATTATCAACATTATCTGCCACCTCATAAACCTTACTATAAAAACTCAACAAGTTTGTTGCTGAGAGATTTATCAAGCTGTGTTTGGCTAAGTGTTCCCTAATGTTTTTCGCTATTATTGATTCCATTAATTTACCCACAACTGAAGTTAAGCTGACAGGCCTGTAATTAGTCGTTAGGGGATTTCTCGCCCTAGTTATATACTGGGACTACATTAGCTTCTCTCCACATTATCAGTACCTCACCTGACTCCAGTGACATCCTAAAAAGCACTGCTAATGGCTCACTGATGATCTCCTTGCACTCCCTAAGTACCCTTGGGTATATTTCATCAGGTCCTGGTGGCTTGAATTTCTTCAGCTTATCTATCTCCTGTTCTACCATCTTAGTTATATGAATATTTGTCAGCTTCTCACTCTCCTCTGCCTTAGAAATTTCCTGTGTGTTCTCTTGGGTGAAAACAGTTAAAAATACTCGTCCATTCTTTTACTAATCTCTACCTCAGAACTAACCATCTCCCCGATTAGTTGTCTCTAAAGAATCCATTTCTTCTGCTTTTTTTCTTATTTAACTGAAAAAATCCCGTCGGAGCCGTCTTTGCTTGACTGGCTACCCTCAACTCTTATTCACTTTCAGCTTTTTTTCGTTAACCTCTTAACTGTTCTCACTAATTTATTGTATTGTAGCATTAAAACCTCATCGCCTTCCTTTAGTCTCTTATGTATATTCCTCTTCTATCCTATGCATTGTTTTAATCTGCCATTTACTTAGGGTCGTTCCTTTGTGATCTTATTGTTTTATATGGAATGTTAGCTATTTGACTCCTCTGTAATTCATCAAGAAAGTAGCTATACACCTCATCAACCTTCACCTGCCCTGCTCCCACCAACTTCACTTCATTCCTCTCAGCCTGATCTGACCCAGATCCCACAACCTGACCGCTCACACTCTCCCCTTCTCCGACTTTACACTTCATCCAACCTCTCTGATCCTGCCTTCCTTCTCTCACGTGCATTACTTAACCGCCCCCCCCGTTTGGCTTCGAAATTAGCCTTCCTGAAGTCAGGTACTTTCCTGGTGCTCTTGTTTCTAAAAGCTTCGTGCCATTTCGATTTATACCCCATTTCATTATGGTCACACATCTGCCTTTAGCTGATGACTATAGACATTATCATAACATCATTTTGGATATATTGTTAGGTCAGGATAATTATTGGAGGTTTATTTCAGTAGACAGTGTTGTGAAATTGGGAGAATTAGTGGCCCACAAATCAATAATTGATTGGATTTTGTTTGGTTCTTGTTTAAAGGCCCATGAGGAGATAATATCTCATCTGACAGGGTAGTGGATAAGATGGTGAGTGTGAGGATCAGGTAGACATCCATGTTCGAGTCCCACCACGTGCCGCCTTGAAACTTTGTCATTTGTTAAGTGGTTTAAAGTGTCCTACATGTCACCATGATACTTAGATTCTAGGCGGAGGTGTATTTGCCTTACACCAAAGATGCGCTTAGGGAGGTGATATGGGCCCTAATATGGGTACCACTTTAAATGAAATTGCCTGCGCCACTAATATAATGGGTGGAAGCTGGACAGCGCTTCCCGTACTCTTTAAGAATGCCTACAGGTGCTATAGGTTATAATATAGCAAAAAAAAAAGTTATGTATAAGTACTGCTAATCATGTCAATGAATCTGATTTGCATAACTTTTGGAATTTAAAAAGCATAAGTATTTAAACTGAGAAAGATAGACCTACCAAAAAAACAGTTTTGGGTACCTTTCAGAACGCAATTCAGTATGTTAATGGCAGGTATGAGGTTGCTTTGCCTTGGATGCAAAGTTGAGAAGGGTGCAAGGTAGAGATTGTCTCCTTGATTATAAGTTCGAGAAAAATCCTGATATGAAAGAGGCATTATGATCAAGTTCTCAAGAGTTATGAGGAGAATAGTATTATTATTGAGGTTCCTCTTTCTGATTTTGAAAGTCCTTATACCTCTTACCATCCTCTTTCTGATTTTGAAAGTCCTTATACCTCTTACTATTTGCCACATAGACTTGTAATCAGACAGCATGTTTCCACAAAAATAAGGCCTGTGTTTGATGCTTCTGTAGCATGACCTAATGGTATTTCTTTGAATGACTGTTTAGAATCTGAGCCATCACTAATTCCTGATCTTGTTGAAATTTTGTTAAGGTTTAGAAAATGGAATGTTGTTTTGACTGCAGATATTGCAAAGGCATTTTTGCAGATTGGGATTCAATGCGCTGACCAGGATTTTCACCGGTTTTTGTGTCAATGCAGTAAGAATACCTACATGTGATGAGATTTGTTTTTACTGAATGACATTCTTCAACACCATTTGAATGCTTACCCTGATTCAGTAACAGTAAAAGAGCTTCAAAAAAAAAAAAAACTGTATGTTAATGATTGGCTCTCTGGAGCATCTACTGTTAAAGCCGCCAGTAAAATGCTTAGTGAAGCTCAGAAAATATAATCAGATGATAGTATGACTATCCAAGTGGCACGCTGAAAATTACTTTTTGATCAATTAATCAGCATTATTAGTATTTTTGAGTCTGAGGTTGATGATGTAACTAAATTATTAGGAATGTACTGGAATTCCTTTCAAAGATGCGTTTTTATTTTAGGGACTTGTTGGGTGATGAATTTGATTTCATTTTCACCAAGAGAAATTTTTTAAGTTTAATTGCAAAAACATTTGACCATTTGGGGTTGATAAGTCCTTTCACTATGTACGCCAAAATATTGTTTCAAGAAATTTGGTGTCTTGGACTTGGTTAGGATGAAAGCCTACCACATGATTTGTAGCTGAAATTTGAGTGTTGGGTTGACAGCATAAAGACTCTCAAGGCTTTTGAACTTGAAAGATGCTATTTTCCAAAATTAATGTAAAGGTCCGTTGAAGGTTTGGATGTACATGCTTTATAGTTGTGCTTCTGAGAAAGTTTAAGGTAGTAGTGTATAATTACGTATGCCTAAATCATAGGAGGAGTTTCATGTATACTTTGTTTTGTCCAGAACAAAAATGGTTCCTATCAAACGGGTTGCTTTACCTCTGCTATATGGAGCTTTGTTGAGTGCTCGTCTCATCTATTATGTAAAATCTGCCTAGCATTTGCCTGAAAGTGTAAGATTAGTTTACTGGGCAAATTCAAAAGTTTTTCTGTCTTGGATAAGGGATAATCCCCCAAAAGGGAAAACGTTTCTTGCTAACAAAGTAACTGAAAACTGAAACTGACTTCTCTAAGTGACTGATACCATTGTCCAGGTACAGATAACAACGTTGCTGATCTGATGATCCGAGATGTTCTGGATGATCAACTTATTGCTAATGACATGTGGCTAAAAAGTCTCAAACGGTTATCTAATTCCTCATTATTTTATGTGTTAGAGTTAATGATGATGAAGAAATACATAGTTTTGCTCTTCCTAATGAAGAATATATGTAAGGAAGAAGAAGTACTTATGACTGTTAATGAAGAAACCACATATATATTTGAATTTTATAGATATATAGTGATTTCACCAAAGTTCTGAATATTGTTGCTTGGGTTAGATTTATTCACAATTGCAAACCTAATGGCACTAAGCATACAGGCCCTCATTCTTATGAGGAGTCGAGTCATGCAAAGGACAACATTATTATTTGTGTTTCAGAAAGGAAGCTATGAGAAAGAGAAAAATGCTTTGCCGCAAGAGAAACCCCTTCCAGGGAGTTCTTCCCCTTACTAAAATCTAATGGGTTATTGAGGATCAAAGGTAGATTACAGTATTCTGATTTGAATTATGACAGCAAGGAGGATGAGGATTTGTAAAGTGGAGGTGCAAGTGATTGTGAAAGCAAGAAAAGGGAAAAGGAAAAGGAAGAGAAAAGATAAAAGAAAAGAGGCACTAAGCGAGAGAGAGAGAGAGAGAGAGAGAGAGAGAGAGAGAGAGAGAGAGAGAGACCCACCTGTCATTGGAGATTCCAAGGTGTTTCTCCATGAAGACGAATATTTTGGCAGCATACGTCTTGTTAAGTTCCACGCCCAGCCTGCCAATGGAACTCAGTCTGACCGATGCGCACGGCTCACTGCTGCCGCCAAAAGACATCAGCTGGTCTGGCAGGACATGCATCATACAGTACTGTGAAGAAACTTAACCATTTAGGACCATAACAAATTTTCTATAGGGCACTGTCATTGGCTAGTGTACTTGCTAGGAATAACGGGAAAATTGCTTGCAACACAGTTTAGACTATACCGAACAGCTTAACAATTTCCCAACCATCCAAAGCAATGCTTTGGGCACACTAGAAAAATTATGTCTAGTAGGAGAGGCTTCCTGCCTCACTGCTGCCTTCTTCGTGAAGGCATCCACTTCCTCCAGTCTATTTCATTATGTCAGGGAGTTGTTTCTCTTTGTTTCAGTTCTGCCTCGTCTGAACTCTGTTGGTGGAGGATTCACCCCCACGGTATGGCGTGTTTTTCATTGCCTCCTTCCCAGCTAAGTGTCTCCTCACCACTCTCCTGGTAGAGCGATTCACTTCTCACTGTCTGCGTGATTCACCCCCATGGTGTGGCGTGTGTTTCATCGCCTACTCTCGAGCTAAGTGTCTCCTCACCACTCTGCTGGTGAAGCGATTCACTTCTCACTAGCCACGTTATTCACTGCCACAGCGTGCCGCGTGTTTCATCGCTTCCTCCTCAGCCAAGTGTCTTATTAGCAGGCTGAGCGATTCACCTTTCGTGGGCTGACTGATTCATTTTCCATTGCAGGATTGGATTTACTAGGTTGACTCCTGCTTTCCCATGGCCTCTCATCCCTTATTTTCCCTTTCGGCAGAAGCATGGCAGATTGCAATGTGAGGCTCCCAGCTTATTGGACTCCTTCAAAGCCAGAAAGCATAGGATGTGCATGGGGCACTCCTTCTGTATTCGTGATGACCAGTACCAGCCCAGGAATTGCGATGTGTGCCGGACCTGGTTGTTGGTAGTGCTTCCTTCAGAGTCGGATTCTCTCGTTCCAGTCAACGCCCTGAATCATCTGAAGGAATAGTGGACAGCTGCCCTCAAGTCTAAGCGACACAGATCAGGAGGTCTACTAAGGTGGGCAGATCTCTAACTGGAGAAAAGGCTGGGATTCTCTTGCACCGCTACTGCGGTTACCATTGCCCAGCTTAGAACAGGTTCGTCATCTCCACAGGGTGAACGGACTCCCTCCTTGTCGCCTCCAAGCCGCACAGATCCCTCTTGCCTTGGGGGGGCTGGGTGGCATAGTTGATTAAGACAGCTCATATTCGGGTCTCTGATCTAGGAGGCCCGGTTTCGAATCCTTGCCAAGCCTAGTTTCACAGTGGGAGATGTAGCGTTCTCCTGTGAACCCTAGCGGTGCCATATGACCTAAGCTGTTCCAGTGCCTAATGGAATAATTTCCATTTTTTCCCCTGCCTTCTCAGCAGCTCTCTCCTCGTTCTTCTTCACCTGTCGGAGTCAGTGGTACTGCGACTCTCTCCATAGTCGCCTCATATCCACCTCTGACTGGGTTTACGTTCCCAGTGTGGTTGTTCATGCTCCACCCACGACCAAGACAGACAGTGGCAGGAACGTATGGAGAATTTATTACTGAACGTTGTGTCTTATCCCCCCAAGCTCTAAATCAGCGTTCCTCTTCTCGGTTATCCTCATCAGCGGATTCTGACCATGGAGACTCTTCAGAGCACGGGCACAACAAGTGTCGTCGTTCGCACTCAGGCCAAGATACTTTGAGTGACAGGAGCTGCAACCTTCCATCCCCAACCCCTTCACAAGCAACTTAGTTTTGCTTGAACCCTCCTTCACGCCAAGTTGGTAGTAAAAGTGGGCCTACTTCTCCTTGACAGACACCTCAGTCAGTCTCCGCCGCTCCCAGCAAGCAATCCTACCAGGATGCCCCTTCTACGTCTTCGGTCCCAATGGGAGCTGATCCGTTCCTCTTGGATTTTCACTGGTACCTAGTCGCTTCCTTTGCCATGGTTGCCTTTCTAGAAGGCCACTGGGTTTGGATTAGCCAGCCATCCTGTGATGATTTGGGGCTTCGGACCGATGTGGGATTATGAGAAGCCAAAGGCATGGAACACAGGCACGAGTTCCATAGCTTAGCATACTCACACTCGGGCATCAAACACCACGTGAAGTTTGTTCCACCTGCAGCTGCAGTTGATGCCATGAAGTGTCTCCTTAAGGTTCCCCTTCTAGCCAAAGGCAGTTCTGTAGGTATTCAGTGTCCTTCAGATGCGGCACGGATAGTACTGCATGGCTAATCAAGGCCACCATTACTGGTCTCATGTCAACATGAACATTGCTAAACTTTAGGAGCTGGGAGTGAATCAAGCCTTGGGCAAGTCTCCTCCTACTATCACTGCTATTCTGGTTACTTCACATTCATCAGACAAGCTGAAGGAGCTGCTGGACTTCCTATTAGCGGCAAAAGGGACGCAAGGAGGCATTCCCTGTCAGGCTGCCACGGTGAAGGAAGAGCTTCTAAGGAAGAACATAGATGAGAGTCATGCTGCGGCACATGCTATTTCCGTGTCTAGACTGTTTTCAGTTGGCTCAGTGGACCAACGATCTTGTCACCAGCTACAAAGGCTACCCTCAAGGATATTCTTCGCACCATCTCAGTAACCTTGGATGCGTGTGCTTATGCCAACTCGGCCACAGTACGTTCTGTGCTCAACAAGGCAGTGGCAGCCCGTATCTTTCTTTACCAGGAGGCCTTGATGAAGCTACCTGAAGATCAGAAACAGTGGGTACTATGAGGTGATCCAGGTTCGCCCGCCATAGTTCCCCACACTGTACTAGACGCTGCCCTGGAATCGCAACGCCCAGTTATTAAGGTGGTAGCTCCTCCTGCACCTACACGATACAAGAGTCCTCCCAAGATGAGAAAACGGCAGTTTTCTAGTTCATAGCCGCAGCTCTTTCGTAAGGACAAGAGCAGGCGCTACCGTCTTCTCACAGGAGGGGCTTTTTCCTCACACTCAGGAGAGCGTTGACAACCACCAACGTCGTGCGCCAAATTCTCCAAAGGCCAAGTCTGCCAGGTTTGCTGGACGTCAAGTTTCCAAACGGAAATGACGCCGCTGTCTTAGGCCTCTTCTTGGGTTGGAGAGCAGCATGGCCAAAGCGCGGCTGGGCTGCCACAGTGGTCAAAAGGGGTCTTGACCTTGGACATTCATGCCAAGACTAAACATCCCACCCAGCTGGTCTCCAACATCCTAAGAGGTAAGGGCCCAGGTGATAGACTTATTAGCCATGGGTGTAGTAGAGAGAACGACAGGAAAAACTTCCTCTCCCGCATTTTCATGGTTCCAAAAAAGAACTCAGATCAATGAAGGCTGATCCTTGACTTGAGTAAACTTAATTAATAGTCACATCCAAAGCTTCAGGTTCAGAATGCTGACAATTGGGCAAGTACGCACAAGTTTACGGCAAAGCAACTAATGGGCCAGTCTCAATCTGTCAGAGGCTTACTGGTATATACCCATTCATTCTCGATTCCGCCCTTTTCTTACTTTTCAGGTCGGTTCAGAGACTTACCAATTCATCAGGATGCCCTTCGGTCTCTCCATTGCTCCCAGGGTCTTTATCAGGCTGACACAGGTCGTAGCACAATCCCTGGTGACAAGAGGAGTGAGGTGTCTCATGTATCTCGACAATTTGCTGTTGGCAGCGCAATCACAGACAAAGGCTCAGGAAACTGTCAGTACCACCCTGCACTGAACCAAATCCATGGATTTTCTTGTGAACAGAGAGAAGTTTATCACATATGCAACAGATTCGCTGGTTGGAAATGGATTGGAACTTATGTAATGCTACAGTGGGCATTTCAAAAGAAAATGCAACGTTACAGTGGGCATTTGAAAAGATAATGCATTGCTACATCTTCCGAGCATGTGTCTCACATACCATGACATCAGCAGGAATTACTAATAGGTTGTCTCAATTTTGCAGCCGAAGTCACTTCACAAGGGAGGCTTCGTCTACGACGAATAATTAACATGGTGAATGCGACAATACCAATGAAACCCCAGGATGAGGGGCTTTCTGTTCTTGAGGGGAATCTGAAGAAGTATGGGAAGGGGGTGCTAGTGCGAGCTAAAGATATTACGCAAGCGAGGATGTTGCAATATCTCCCATACCCTTCTGACAGCATGTTTGAGACTGTTAAGGCTCACCCCACCTTTAATTATAGCAAAGGTTGTGTTTATAATCAAGATCTTTATGAATTCGCAGAAGAGAAAATACTAGCAATGTGTCCTAGCTCAGTCCAAAAGGTGACTAAGATGAGGAACTCTTCCAACATGGTCCTTCTCACCTTCTTTGGTTCCACCCTCCCAGACCGTGTTCATATCGGTCCTATCAATCTTAGGGTGAGGCGTTTTGTTTCTCGCCCTCTTTTCAGTGTTTCTCATGCTATGGGTACGGTCACGGCAAAAGCTCATGTAAGGAAGCTTCTCGATATGGTAATTGCTCTGCACTAGACTCACATTCTGAGGAGCATTGCAATACTGCTGCTTATTGTTTCCATTTCCGTGATGCTCACCAGGTACGTTCCAGGCAATGCCCAAGGTATCGCCTGGAGCAGGACATTTTACAGCTTGCTAACAACCAATTCATCAGCCTTGGTAGTTCCCGCCGCGAACTCCTGTACCGCCAGAAGGATGGTATTGGTGCGACATCCTATGCTTCATTGGCCGCTCGCTCTTCAGCTGAGTCTGCCGGACCGAAGACGACAACTTCTGCTACCTCTCGCTCGGTTGGGGCGGATGGTCCTGTTCATTTGGCCAATAGGTTTGCCCTTTTGTCCGATGACTCGGTTGAGTCATCTCTAAGAAGTGACGAGAATAATACGGACTTGACCAAAGTCACCCATATAGTAGATGTCCATTAGCCACCTGTATCTCCTAAGCCTTTCAAGGGCCTGACCAAACGGCACCGCGGCTCTGCGGAGTCGATCGATTTAGCTTAGCCTAAACAGTCTAAGGTTTCTCCCGGTGCACGTGACCGTGAGTCCTCCAGGTACCGCTCTGCAATGGTAGCTCTAGTTGTTTCTGTCCAGCCTTCTGTGACGCCCTCCGTCTCAGATCGGGCTTCTTGTGATGAAGACGGTCTTAGCATGGAGACGTCCGATGATATTGTCACAGTCGTCCCCCCATGGACCCACTGTATCGCAAAGTGCAGTCCTGCCTGATCCTCGTCTTCCGAGGACCGGTAGAAGTGATGATGGTTCGCATCAACCTCCGATAGGCCGAAAGGCTGCGGTCCAACGACCCGGCACATCTCAACTCCCGGTGTCTTCTCATCGTTTAATTATTTCTAGTCAGGTCAGTCACGGGCAGCCTCAAAAGGCTCGCCCGTCCACTGCACACAAATAGTCATCTTCAAGCTTCTACAGTGGAACTGTAGAAGCCTTCGCGCCTCGTAGGGGGAACTCCGAGCTTCACTGTCGGAGTTCTCTCCAGCCTGTGTAGCTCTACAAGAGACTATGCTTGGTGATAGTACTTATACTAGTCCTCTTGGCTATCGTGCCTTTTTTAACACTCCTTTCCTGGACCAAGGCCACCACGGTGGCACAGCTACCTTGTCCGTCAAGACATGCCTGTTGTTCCCTTGCATCTCAACTCTCCCCTTCAGGTGGTTGCTGTTAAGGTTTTATGGGACGATCCTACACTATTTGCAGTTTATATCTCCCTCCTCGGCTTCCTGTCTCCAGGGGTGAGCTTGACGGCCTGGTGCGTCAGCTGACTCCGCCTTTCCTTTTATTGGGAGATTTTAATGGCCGTCACCCATTGTGGGATGAAGGTGCTAGTAATCCTCGTGGGGTTTTAATCGGTTCTTTTATTGAGGATGAGGGATTGAGGTTTTAAATTCTGGGATGTTACACATTTCCACAGTCCTACTGGGACTTTTACAGCTATCGATCTTTCTCTGTGTACATCTAATTCTTTCCTTGATTTTAATTGGCGGGTCCTACCGGATTTACACGGTAGTGACCACTTTCCGATTTTATTACAATCTGTGAACTCTGAGCCACAGTCCCGGCCCCCACGCTGGGTTTTAGACAAGGCAGATTGGCCTCGATTCACAGACCTTAGCTCTTTTATCCGTCTGCTGGCTGACTTTTCAACTTGTGCTGATGCTGTTGATTATTTTACCGATTTTTTACATTCAGTAGCTCTTAAGACAGGGATGACATCCGGTCGCTTTACTAAGCGTCCCGTTCCTTGGTGGAACGCAGCATGCACTAAAGCTGTGAAAGAAAAACGGGCAGCTTTCTCTCGTCTCCGGCGACATCGTGGGGACCCGCAGTGCCTGGAAGCTTTTCGGCGCTGTCGATCTCGGGCCCACCGCGTTTTGAAAGAGACACAAAGAGCCTCTTGGCCCACACCACTCTTACGGATGTCTTTAACAAAGACCGCCGAATTGCTGGGAAGTATTCTGCTCCTCCCCCACCAGTTTTGTTGTCTGCTGGGCGAACGGTGGCAGGCCCTAAGACTGTCGCCGACCTCTTCGCGGAGCACTTTGCTAGTTTTTCCCGGAGGCATCCTGCAGCCCCGGGCGCACGTCACCGCCAGAGAATGGAATCTCTCGGCATAAATTTTTCTTCCTCTGGAGGGGAGTCGTATAATGTTCCCTTCTCTGCCTTCGAGTTGCGGACTGCTTTGTCCCAGTGTCATGACTCTTCTCCTGGTCCAGACGACATTCCTTATGCCTTTTTGCGTCACATGTCTGACCGGGCTTTTAACTTTTTATTAAATCTTTATAATATGATTTGGCATACCGGTGACTTTCCATCTTCTTGGGCTGTGGCAGTGGTTCTCCCATTTCCGAAGCCTGGGAAAGATAATCTCCAGGCTACGAATTACCGTCCTATATCTTTGACGTCTTGTATTTGTAAAGTGTTAGAAAAGATGGTAAATGTAAGACTCATGTGGTACTTGGAGAGGGGGAAGTACTTGTCATTGGTACAGTACGGCTTCCAAAAGATGAAGTCTACTACTGATGCTCTTTTGTCCCTAGAGTCTTCCACTTGTGAGGCCTTCGCTAATCACCACCACCAAGTAACAGTCATTTTTGACCTGGAGAAGGCCTACGACACGGCTTGGTGTCATGGCATTTTACAGTCTTTGTTTAATTTTGGCCTTCGTGGCCACCTTCCTATTTTATCCAGCAGTTTTTATCCAGACGTTTTTACGGGTTCGAGGGGAGTGTTCTCTGAGGCTACTGCTCTAAATGATGGCGTCCACAGGAAGTATTCTTAGTTTTACATTATTCGCAGTCGCTATAAATGGTGTTATTGATACTCTCCCAGATGGCATTCACAGTTCCTTATATGTTGATGATTTATGTATTTCTTTTGCTGCTGCTAAGATGTCACTGATTGAGCGCAGGCTCCAACTGGCGATCAATAGCGTGTCCAGTTGGGCCAACATGAATGGTTTTCGATTCTCCACCTCGAAGACCGTAGCCATGCATTTTTGTCGCAACCGTGGTGTCCATCCAGACCCGGATTTATACCTCGCCAATAGACGACTCTCATGCGTGGAGGCGACTCGATATCTTGGCCTTTTGTTTGACAACCGTCTCACCTGGGTTCCCCATTTCCGTTCTCTTAAGGTGTCTTGTCGGCAGGCATTATCCCTTCTTCGGGTTTTAAGTCACACCTCTTGGGGACACTTTGCTGCTGCTTCACCGTACACTAATCCTTCCTAAGCTGGAATACGGTTGTGAGATCTATTCCTCTGCAACGGATGCACGGCTACGCACGCTTGACTCCGTGCATCATGCCGGGGTCCGCTTGGCTATGGGTGCATTTCGGACATCTTCAATTCCTAGCTTATTAGTGGATGCTGGTTTCTGGCCGCTCGACCTCCGGCGCCAGTCTTTGATGCTCCGGTGTTGGTTTCGCACCCACCGCCTTCCTGATTTTGTCCCCCTCTGTCAATATTGCGGGACTCGCGTTCGCAGGTGTATGTCACTCGACCGAGTCTACCTAAAACTTTTGGCCTTCGAGTGCAAATCTCATGATGGACTTGTCTATCGACCCCACTCCTGTGTACTCTTTACGGTTCCCACGAGTTGGTTATTGGCAGCTTCCTGTTGTCTCATTATGCCCTCCTGCCATGGATGGCAAGAAGGATTTTCTGCCAGCTCTGTCCCACACACGGTTTTTAGAACATTTTTTATCCATTCTGATGATATCCCTGTTTTACTGATGGTTCCAAATCCGACGCAGGCGTTGGGTTTAGTGTGGTTTTCCTCTTTTTATCGGTCTGGCAGCCTTCCTTCAGTGGCATCCGTTTTTACTGCGGA
>NC_059293.1:3845948-3850948 GCF_017591435.1 Portunus trituberculatus
GGGAATCTGAAGAAGTACGGGAAGGGGGTGCTCGTGCGAGCTAAAGATATTACGCAGGCGAGGATGTTACAACATCTCCCATGTCCTACTGACAGCATGTTTGAGACCGTGAAGGCTCATCCTACTTTTAATTATAGTAAAGGTTGTGTGTACAGTCAGGATCTCTATGAATTTCCTGAGGAGGAAATACTGGCTTTGTGTCCTAGCTCAGTCCAAAAGGTGACTAAGATGAGGAATTCCTCCAATATGGTCCTTTTCACCTTTTTTGGTTCCACCCTTCCTGACCGTGTTCATGTCCTGGTACCAGCCGCACCAACGACATATACAGATGTGATGGAAAGAAACACCAGGGGAAAGCTTCCCTGTGTTTAGTGTAGGAATGCAAAATACTTGGTAGCGAGCGCGTGGAGGCTTGATGAGTAGCCGGCGGCCAGAGTCTTGTAGTCTGGGCACCTTGAATGAAGCTTGTAGCTGGCGTGATGATGCAGAATTACAGTCTACACACTGAAGTGTGACTGTAGACAGTAGACTGTAGAGGTAGACAGGCTGTACTTGACAGGAGGACCAGTCAAAGAAAGGCAAGCAAGTAGATTGCCAGGCGAGCGTGAGTGCACTCCAAGCTGCGTTGAGCACAACTGAACGTGTGGCGTGGCGTGGGGTAGCGGAACAATACCCACGGCCGCAGTACATCTATACGGTACACATTACCTTAAGTAGTGTCCATCTTATTCATATCGGCCCTATCAATCTTAGGGTGAGGCGTTTTGTTTCCCGCCCTCTGCAGTGTTTTTCATGCTATGGGTACGGCCATGGAAAAAGCTCCTGCAAGGAAGCATCTCGACGTGGTAATTGCTTTGCGCTAGACTCGCATTCTGAGGAGCATTGCATTGCTGCTGCTTACTGTTTCCATTGTCGTGATGCTCACCGGGTACGTTCCAGGCAATGCCCTAGGTATCGCCTGGAGCAGGACATTTTACAGCTTGCTAACAGTCAATTCATCAGTATTGGTAGTGCCCGCCGCGAACTCCTGTACCGCCAGAAGGATGGTACTGGTGCGACATCCTATGCTTCATTGGCCGCTCGCTCTTCAGCTGAGTCTGCCGGACCAAAGACGACAACTTCTGCTACCTCTCGCTCTGTTGGGGCGGGTGGTCCTGTTCATTTGGCCAATAGGTTTGTTCTTTTGTCCGATGACTCGGTTGAGTCATCTCTTAGAAGTGACGAGAATAATACGGACTTGACCAAATTAACCCATATAGTGGATGTCCATTTGCCTCCTGCATCGCCTAAGCCTTTGAAGGGCATGACCAAACGACACCGCGGCTCTGCGGAGTCATTAGATTTTGCTCAGCCTAAGCAATCTAAGGTTTCTCCCGGTGCACATGTTCGTGAGTCCTCCAGGGACCGCTCTGCTATGGTACCTCCAATAGTTTCTGTTCAGCACCCTGTGACGCCCTCTGTCTCAGATCGAGCTTCTTGTGATGAGGACGGTCTTAGCATGGAGACGTCCGATGATATTGTCACAGCCGTCCCTCGTGGACCCGCTGTGTCAAAAAGTGCAGTCCAACCTGACCCTCGTCCTCCGATGACCGGTAGGAGTGATGATGGTTCGCATCACTCACCGGTAGGCCGGAAGGCTGCGGTCCAACGACCCGGCACATCTCAAGTCCCGGTGTCTTCTCGTCGGTTGATTATTTCTAGTCAGGTGAGTCACGGGCAGCCCCTTCAAAAGGCTCGCCCGTCCATTGCACACAAATAGTCATCTTCAAGCTTCTACAATGGAAAATTAGAGGCCTTCACGCCTCGTGGGGAGAACTCCGTGTCGGAGTTCTCTCCAGCCTGTGTAGCTTTACAAGAGACTATACTATAGTCCGACACAAATATGAAGGCCGCTGAGGGGGGGAGACCTATCGGGAATTCCCCGGTTGCTGCGTCGCCAAACGTCGCAGCCCCAATTATAGGATTAACATTGAAGTGTGGAGAAACGCCCATTTCTCTCTCTCTCTCTCTCTCTCTCTCTCTCTCTCTCTCTCTCTCTCTCTCTCTCTCTCTCTCTCAAATAGACAAGTAGACAAGCATCTTTTTTGTTGTTTTATTTTACTCTTTTTCCACACCACCCATGAGGTAAGAGTTAAGGTGCGTTATTTTTATAGAGGTTTTACCCTGTAGGCATAATCCTCTCTCAGCTATTTAATCAGACAGTTCTTCGTCAGAAGTGTCCTCCACATTGATAATAAAAGAATCCTCTAAGCAGAACTTGTTGACGCTGTAAATAATTAATTTCTCTTGACTATGAATGTTGCGATGGCGAGTAGCGCGGACGAGATATTCACCTTCCATCCTGAGCGACAGGGAGGGGAGGAGTGACTCGATTTGACCTGGGGATTATCAGCGGTCAGGGAGGTTGACCTCACCTATGTCCAACCTTGAAAAGTAGCAACGCTGGAGTGCAGTGGTGCTACATTTTGTGGTATCTATACAAAATCATTGTCTTCATTACACTAAAACAATATTCAAAGCTCTCTATACATTCTTAGTAGAAATTTAGAGGAATACACTTTTATGACGGTTCATTAAGATGTAAGTTAATAATGAGATCGAAACATGTGCTAAGATGCTTGGCGACGCCGCAGCCGGGGAATCCCCGTTAGGTCTCCCCCTTCAGCGGCCTTCATATTTGTGGTCTCCCTTATTTGTGAATTTTAGAATTTTATTTATGTATTTTGATATTTTATTCGGTTTTATCGTATTTTTAGTGTTTTAGCAACATTTAATTGTATTGGTTTTATTGTTTTTAGTTATCTTAAATTTTTTCTTTCTTTTTTTTGTTTTTTAAACATTTTTCGTATATTCAAAATTTTGGTAGCGGCGCCAAATGACCCTGGCTGTTGCGGCGCCTATATCAAAATCCATCTATCCCCAAAACAAGAAATTGTCGTCATAATGCACCACAGCAAAACTCCAGATCACCAACAGGGGCAGTCTTACACTCTCCGATATGCCGAGCATCTCGCTGACCATCTTGCTAAGGCCGCTGAGCACTCCTGGAGTCACTTTCTCCCTGGCCACGTTCGTGTGCACCTCTAAAATAGGCATCGTGGCAACTGTGAAAAGAACAGAAAGAACACATGTATTCATATCACCAATTGCTCGTTAAATTCAGGCGCAGTTTGCAGCCTGTTGATGTTATATGTTGTGGTGTCTGATGGATCAGGGATGTAGGTGAAAGTGAGCCTTCCTTCACAAAAACCCAGCAGGATCTGTATTCAGAAACGCTTTACTCTCTCTTTACCACTTTAAAAAGTCACGCACATGATTACCTTCGTTCTCAAGTAAGTTTCTCCAGTTGATAATTTAAAAATATTGCTGATATATTGCTAGAAAAGTAAAACCATAAAAAAAAACCTGTGTAGATTCAAGTATTGACTGAGGCGTTTCATAATACCTTGTATGATCCCACGACTCTAATTTCTAACATTCTCTCTCTCTCTCTCTCTCTCTCTCTCTCTCTCTCTCTCTCTGAAACACTATTTCACATCACTGTTTTACATTCTAATGCGTCAGAATATTGTTTTTTCCCCAGCATGGAACTCACTCTTTTCCTGACAGTTCGAACTTATCTTGGTACTCGCCTTGCCCACCACCCTTAAACCCACATACACTTGAAAACTCCGTAAACTTTCCATAAATAAAACAAACTTCATAATAACTACCAAGATTATGAGAAACCATTAGCTAAATTATGCTCTCACCGTAAAATGATTTCCGGAGGCAAGAAGTTGGTGAGAGCAAAGTGACAGTAATCCAGGCGTGAAGGAAGGTTGAGGCCAGACTGCGAGTTTCTTGTGATCATTGATTGACCATATCGAACGATACAAGATAACGCCTCCCTCTATTTTTCTTTTTTTTTAATGCACCAGCTTATAGGTTTACAGAGTGGAGGTGAGCATAATCTGAGGCACTTATGTTCTGCACCTCCTCTACATTGAAAAGCTCTTAATGTAAGTTTCACCGTTGCTAAGGATCTTTTTAATGGTTCTAGTGACAGATTAACAAGATTTTTACATTATTAGCAAGAGAAACATATTCGAAAACCCGCAATACTGATCTCTGGCCTGTTAGAAAGTCATGGTGAGAGAGCAAAGTGTTACGTTCTCGCATCAACAGGCTTATCTCTGAACTTTATCGAGTAGCATGACTTCACACTTAATAGTAATAGGCAACTCTGGTGGGGCAGTGTGGCATATCATCCGGTGAGAAGCTTGGTCGTGTAATTATCACAGGGCACAGAGAACATTAATCAGAATCACATAACTGTTTTCCTCACTTTATCTACCACTACTATCCTGAACTACTTTTAATGTCCCTTTGACTCGTAGCTTCCATTACAGGCTGTTGTAATTAGTCGTGGACGGAAAAGTGTTTCAGAATGTTGCTTTCAGTAAGATGGATAAGTTCCCATAATTTTCGGGATGTTCTTCGCTTTACCATGAGCAATTACGACTTTTCAGACACTTTTTTTGTACCATAGCTTCATGATATTTCTATTCCTTAGAAAGTACAGATCTAACCTTTTTCCCCTCCTTACTCTGTCTCCGTATAAACTACATTCATATTACTCTGTGTTTGCAAAAAAAATAAAGAAAAAAAAGAAAGAAAAAAAGGAAAACAGCAATTAAAAGGTTAGTCATATAATGTCGGTAAAAGTCTCTGCCTCTTCGTCCAGACCAAGTAACGCTAATGACTTGGTTCCCTCATTGTTCTCCCACAGTGTTACGGTAAAACGCTTCATAATTCTTAATTGGCCCCAAATGATTAGTGTGGTTCGCTTCTTTCACTAATCATTTTCCTGATTTAAATATTCCTCGCCTGGGTTGTGATGGCGCAGGTCACGGTGAATTTATTAAGGAAGAAAAGAATAAAGTAAAAGACACTACCGATGAAATAACTAACAATAAAGAGACAAAATGAAAGCATAAAAATTTAAAGGAATGGAGGAT
>NC_059293.1:3858448-3960948 GCF_017591435.1 Portunus trituberculatus
AGTACATCAGATAAATCTGTACTATACCGTAAAGCAGTACATCAAATAAAGTTGCATTCATCCCCTTTAGAATAGTGAAAACCGGAATGGAATGGAGAAAAGGAATGAACAAAAATCAAGTCTGAAGATTATACAGAGAACCTGAACTCGTTATGTTATCAGCCTGTCTCACTGATTGTCGATCTAATATATTCAACAAATGGCTCGATAAATAAAATCAAGTATTCATATATATATATATATATATATATATATATATATATATATATATATATATATATATATATATGTATGTGTGTGTGAGTGTATGTGTGTGTTGGGTGGTACTGTGTTCCAAGCAATCTGTATTATAAAAAATTTGTTTGCCGATTTTTTTTTTTTTTTCATCGTATAGGTTTAAGGAACACCACACATAAATCTGTAGACTATTATGTAGCGCATTTTGTTGTAAAATAGCGCGTTTCTAGGAAGTTTGGTGGGCGTTTTGATCTCTGGGAGATGGCAAGTTGGCAACACTGTGGCCTGGAGTGGTTGAGGCTGAGCCGCTGAAGTAAACAAACAGACGACGCGGCGATGGCGGCTGTCACTGCGAAGCCCATTCTATTCCTGGAGGAGAATCAGTGTAAGCTGACTCATTAGTCACTGTATGAGTAACACACATCGAACAGTGTGACAAATTAGCATGCTACTTTTATTGTTGTGTAGGGAGACGTTCTTTAATAGGTGGCGGCGTGCGGCGTGTGCACGTACATCTGGGCAAGGAGGTAAAGAAGTTCTCTTACCTTGCTTCTGGGTGCCAATGTTGGGCAGCGCAGAGTAGCGAGGCAGGTGCTGCATAGTGTCACGCTTTTCAACTCTTCAGGGGATAGAAATGTAGTTTATTATTCGTCTTTTTTGACATACACAGACATTTTTTTTTTTTTCTGATGGTATAATGTTATATCTGGCTCTTCCTGTAAATACCTTATATTGCATTGCAGTCAGTCTAACACTCCAGAGTGACTTATAATTACTGTATCACAGGATTGAGTCATGGATCTCTCATTTTCATTCAACAAATGTGGCCACATCCATTTTTCTATATTTAATTCTATGCCTAGTAGTGACTACTTCATTGGTACCCTTCCAATTCCTAATACGACTTCAGTCAGGGATCTTGATATCCTGGTGGATGTTTCACTGAAATTTCATCTTCACATTAGGGAGGTATTTTGCAAAGCAAATGGTTTCGTCAATGTGATTCTTAGGGGGAACTTTATGTAGATCTCCAGCAGCCATTATCTCAAAGATATTTATCATTCATATTCATCCTATTATTGATTTTGTTTGTGTGTAGTGGAATACAGGTTATATTGGTGATTTACATTTACTTGAATCAGTTCTGAGATAGTGAATTAAGAAAACTGATGGTTTTGCTGATTTATCCTATGCTGAGTGACTGTCTAGGCTTAAATTATTTTCTATTAGCTGATCTCATTATGGTATAGAAAATCTTGAATGGATTGTGTCTTCACTTGAGTTGCCTGTTTGAAAGATTAGATTATGACAGAACTAGAGGTCATAGTAAAAAGATTATCTGGTCACACTACTCAATGGATGTTTGAGGTCGCTTCTTTATTTGTGTCATCACTCTTTGGAACTCTCTTCTCGAGGAGGCTGCTTCATCCTCCACTGTTCACTTTCAAACGTCATGTTGAAAATTTTCTTGGTCTAGGTCTCTGTGAGTTCTGCTAGTTGTTTCTTTTCCTGTCAGTTTTGTTGCATCTGCCAGAAGCCAACCACTGGAGGTTTCTCTTGTTTTCTTGTGTACATTTTTGATTGGGAGATGCAACTGACACTTGAGGGAGAAGATCCTCATCAAGGTGAGAAACCACCTTAGTCAATACTTTCATTTATTTGGTATATGTTGCTGCAGCCATCACTCTTGGAAAATCATTATTTAGATTGAAAATATCTCTTTAATATTTCACTGAAAAGAAGTAAATAAAATATTTTGGGTTAGGTTAGTGAGACTGACTGTCTAAGATAGTGTTTTAAAAGATGAAGTGTGAACACTTCTAGGGTTCCTGAAATTAATTTCAGAGTGTTCTGGGAAATGTATGTGTAGTTAACCACAGGTGGACATTAAGATGAGTACATAATGTGTGTTGCAAAAGAGGTTGGAAATCAACAAAATCACATAAAAAATCTCTGAAAATACTTTGATGGTGGAGGTGGCAGCATGTTGCTTTGTTATTGTTGAGCAGCATTACCAATAATTATGTATGTTTCTGGTTGCATCCACCACATTTAGCAAAAATCCAAACAAAGTCCAATATTTTACCCAGCAAATTGTAATGAGAAAATCTGGTCAATTTGCAGTTTCACCCCACCATGGAATTCCAGTGAATAATATAGTGATGTGGGAATGAGAGGGTGTAGTGTGAGGAGGACAAAATTTGTGTATATACATGCTATTTCTAATACAGGAAATATGCTGCAATAAAGCAGTCTGAATAAAAATCCAAAGAACTAAATGAAATATCCAATGCAAAAAAAACATAGGAGACAAGTTTCAAAAATAAAAATTGACTTCCAAGAAAAGTGGCACCAGAGATGAATGTGGGCAATTGTGAAAAATAGAGTAGTTAATAGTACTCAAAAATCATATCACCATTACTTTGACAAACATATCATAGAAACTAAACTCTTTTTACTTTACTTCACAGATTCAAATTTTGAGTGGATTGGTGAGAGCCAGGATGGGTCTCTGCTGTGCCGCTGGGAGGAGGAAGTGCTGGTCAAGGGTCCTGTGGAAGGGGAAGGGGAGGGGGGTCCACAGGAAGCCACAAGCTCCCTTGCCTTTGCAACACAGGTGGCCATTGCATCCCCAGACCTGTATTCAGCCCAGGTATGACCTTTGCTCTTTATCATTCACTGAACCTTGAAAATAGAGAAGATAGATCTGGTGTGAGTGTGATGGTAGTGTTGTATTGAGGTGGTGGTGGTGGTGGTGCATGATGGCTTGTCTTGCCATTTGTCACACTGTAAGAATGAAGAAGTTATGAAGGTAAAAGCATGTTTGAAGGTTTCCTTTCCCTTGAGAAGCCATGTCTGTGTACCACTAACATGTTAACTCATTGTAGACTCAGCTTATGGAAGCACAGATTTTTTAGGATATTTTAAAGTATGTTCAGGGTGAAGGATAGTTATCAGTATTACATGCAGAAAAAGTTGTCAGGAAAGAAGCATGTCCTCTATGACGACTGACTTTCTCATGTGAAGTCACACCTATGCATCAGTCAGCTCACATGATTTCAGCTATGAAAATGTAAATTCTTCAGTAGTACTTTGAATGTGTACAGGCTGTGGAGGTTGTCAGGGTAGAAATGTGTTTCCTTTGAAGTATGTGCAGAAATGTGATGCTTATGCTTATGCTTGTGGTGTGTGTTCACAGTGAACCTGTAACACATTTAACTGAGCTGAATATAATTGAAGTATACATCAACATACATAGAAGTGTCCCAGTTTCTTTCTTTTGAGGAATGTGCCTGACTAATTCATATCATGTTTTCCTTCATGTCTTCCTTCAACACGGGGACTATGGAACCAGATTTTGAAACACTTCTTACTTATATGCCATACCTGCCCTACATTCAAGACAGTAGTTGAAGCTACACAGGTTCCTAATGATATTTTAATGGTTCTAGTAACAAATAAACAAGGTATCTACATTGTTAACAAGGGAGACATTCTTTGGAACCCACTTACTCATTTCTGTGGCCTGTGGAGGTAGTGGTGGTGAGAGAACAAGGTGTTTCAGAATATGGTAAAGTGGCAGAATATGGTTCCAGCCACTCATTGTCTGTACCTCTAATGCAGCATGCCACTCTCTGTCCTCACAGGTCTTGTACACATTTGACAAGGTTGTGCCCGTTGTGCAGGCCTCTGTCAATGCCTCCAGGACACTGCTAGGTAAAGGCAGGACCAGTGTGCTCTTCCTTAGTAGTTAATTTGATTTATTGCATTTTCTTTATGTTGTTTATTTTAACTGTTGTTTTAGTATGTATTTCTTTTTCAATTTCTTGTTTTATGTATATTTATCTATTCATATATGTGTGTGTATGTGTGTGTGTGTGTGTATATTTATCTAGTTTACCTAGTTGTATTGTACAGGGTTCAAGCGGAACTCATAGTGTCCTGTGTCCATATCTCCATTTATCTAATTTTTCCTTAAAGTTATGCACATTATGTGCTGTAACAACTTCATTATCCAATGCATTTCATTTCTCCACCGTTCTCTGTGGAAAACTGTATTTTCCAGTATCCTTCACACACTGCCTCATCCTGATCTTCTTTTCATGTCCTCTTGTCCTTTCATCTTCTGTCAGCAGCACCAGGTCTTCTTCGTCTATCTTTTCAATATCATTTACTATCTTATACATTGTTATTAGGTCCCCATGTTCTCTTCTATCTTGTAAGGTTGGCAGCCTCATTTCCTTCAGTCGTTCTTCATATGTTAAGTCCTTTAATTCCGGCACCATCTTTGTAGAAATCTTCTGTAACCTTTCCAATTTTTTATATCCTTTTATAGAGCTCAGAGACCATATCACTGATGCATATTCCAGCCTTGGGTGTATCATGCTTGTGATTATTTTTTTCATCATATTTTTATCCATGTAATGAAATACCATTCTTAGTCAACATTTTTGTTTTTCAGGGCTCAGATTTTCCTGTTTGATCACTCCCATATCTTTTTCCTCTTTAGTCTTCATTATTTGTTCCTCTCCCATCAAATAGTTCCATACCGGTCTTCTCTTAACTCTTTCCTAGTTCCATTATGTGACATTTCTTGGCATTAAACTCCAATTACCACTTCCTGCTCCACTCATAGATCTTGTTTATATCTTCCTGCAACAGCAGACAGTCCTCTCTGGTTTTGATAACTCTTAGCAGCTTTGCATCATCAGCAAATAAATTTATATAACTGTTTATCCCAATGTGAATGTCATTTACATAAATCTGAAACATAATGGGGCTAACACTGACCCTTGTGGCACTCCACTAGTTACTTTACCCCAAGATGAGTATGTATCTCTGATCACAGTTCTCATTTCCCTATCCTTCAAATAATCTCTTGTCCATTCGAGCAAAGTTCCTCGCAGTCCTCCTATGTTCTCTAGTTTCCAAAGTAGTCTTCCATGAGGGACTTTATCAAAAGCCTTTTTAATATCCAGGTATACTGTGTCTACCCATCCATCTCTGTTTTCAAGTCCTGCAATAACTCTCAAGTAGAAGCTTAATATGTGTGATACACATGACCTCCCTGTCCTGAACCCAAATTGTCTGTTCGATATGACTTGCTCCTCTTCTAGGATTTTAACCCATTTTTCTTTGATAATTATTTCACACAACTTCCCCAAGACACTTGTAAGTGACACTGGTCTGTAGTTTAGTGGTTCAGTTGCCTTTCCTCTTTTAAATATCGGTATTACGTTGGCTCTTTTCCATTCTAGTGGAACTTTCCCTTCATTTATTGAACTTGTAATTATTTCCCAAAATTGGATCCAGTAGTTGCTCTGTACATTGTGTGTGTGTGTGTGTGTGTGTGTGTGTGTGTGTGTGTGTGTGTGTGTGTGTGTGTGTGTGTGTGTCCATAATTGTAACTAATCATATTTACCTACAACCCTGCTTATTGGATCCTGCCTTTTTATTTGTTTTGGTTTATGTGTCTTTGTCCACTTTTCTCTTCTATTGATGTGCATTCCTTTTGGCTATTACTTCTTCATGTAGTTTGTTCCATATGTCTTTCTTTATGTATAATGGAAAAGTGTATATATATATATATATATATATATATATATATATATATATATATATATATATATATATATATATATATATATATATATACATACAGTCAACTTTTGATTAGTGCAAGGATTACATTCCTGAAGATGTTGTGGTATTCAAAATTACATTATTCAAACATAATTTTTCCTTAGAAAACAATGGTAATAATGGGGGTTACATTACTCGCCACTGGGAAAATCTGCTTATTTTGGAGATTTTGATACTCAGTTCTTAAGAAAAGTATTAATACATCACTTTGTCATGGAAACAAAAAACAAAAAAAAGTTTTCATATTATTAGCTCTGATGGTAAGCAACATGCGGCTGTCCCTCACTCGTGTTGCTTGGACAATCACCAAAGTCTTTTCTCCTATAGTATAGCGATGTAACACTTCCAACATCTTTTTAATTGTTACAGTCTTACTTGATTTTTTTCAAATCACTTTCCTTTGAGGAGATTGAAGGATGCTTGGATAACATAGTACACTTAACCCTCGGCTATCACGCCCAATTGGGGTGAAATAGCCGCGCCATAGCCGAAAACGCGATAGCCGAATTGAACAACTGATGGTGAAAATTGTTATTGGTGCCGCAACCACAAATTTTACTCCTAATATCCCTCATTTTTACCTTTTTTTAATTACTGTATAATCCAATGGTACCAATTAAAATATGTTAAGGTTATAACATAAAAAGAATTACATCAGCTCATTGTATTTACTGTAAATTCCTCGTACAGTTAATTCATTTATCCCAAACTTTTTCCCAACACTTTTCTTTGTCTCACCACTGTCTCTGCACTTCACTATTTCAAGTTTCTGTGCGTAAGTTAAGTTCTTTCTTTGCGTTATTTCCCTGCCAGGTGCCGCTGCCTTATGTTCGGCGATGGTAGGTCATGGCTGGGCACGCAAAAGCAGGCATCTGAGCTCACGATAATGAAATTTTAGCAGCTTTTCATGGGTGTGTGATAGCAATAAAACGCGATAGCTGAAGTCGTGATAGCCGAGGATTGACTGTACAGGACGCTAGGTGAAGATGCAGAGAAATGATTCTTTCAGTGCAGGTTAGCTCCAGACTGAGGAGTGAGGGCTGTGAGAAGGAACAGAACATCTCTGAACTATTACTTTGGTGATCCTCATAGCATGATTGTATATGAATACAAAGGTATGGTATCCATTATAGCAGGTAATAGAGGGGCAGATACATTAATATTGTGGTGAAAGCAACATACAAGCTATAGGGGGTTATAAAAAGAAGTGGCCGCCACCGATAGGTGGTGGACAAATGTCTCCTCATCTACTTTGCTTGAATTCAGTGTCTTGTGCAAGATTTCACTTTGTGCATTTCAAAACGATGCTTTCTTGATGGTAAGGCTTGTAAACAGCTAATAGAAATCTTTCTTGGATCCCGGTCAAGTGAGGCTCCCACCATAAGCAGTGTGGGTGTGAGTGACAATATCGAGTCAAGTTAACTCGCATTATATTGAATATACAGTAAGTCCTTCTTATACGGTACTTCATTATCCAGTAAATTCACAGTTACAGGTTTTGGTAATTGCTATCCTCGATTCTATTTACGGTAAGAATTAATTAGTTAGTTATTGTTTTTGTTGTTAAAATATCATTTCTTCATTTATTTTATCTTATTAGTTTTTGGCAGAAAAAGGAAATTTATAGCAAATATATTTTGTTCTCAAATGAAAATTTCTTTCGCTAAGTGCGCTTAAAGTTGGAAATTTTGCACATAGTACGATTGATGGAAACAAACTGAGGGTGTGCATAAAGCTGGAAACACATTAACTGAGGTGCGCACTAAAAGAGGACCTTTGTATATAGATCCTCTGCCAGGAAGGGGTGAAATAACATGTCATGTTAAATCAAATTCAAACTCGTGTTAATCTAGAGTCGACTGTATATACAGTGAAGACTCAATACTTGAACATCTTGATAGTCAAACTTTTCAATACTCAAATGCAAAAGTTTATCTTAATACTTAAAAAATACTTGATAGTTAAACGTCCACACGTGGTTGTAAACAAAGGTTCCTGGCCTTTCCCTCCCCCTTCCACCAGTTGTCTCACTGCGGTTGTGAGAACATAATTTTCCTGCGTTCTGTCTGTAGTTCGACGTCACATAAAATGAGAAATATAATTTTTGGTATATAATTTTGTTTTTGTGCAGTGGTTCCTTGAAACATGTCATGTATTTTAAGAGTTATGCAAGGGTAAAAAGGTTGAGAAACGCTGCCTTATTCGTTACCATATATTTTCTCTCTCTCTCTCTCTCTCTCTCTCTCTCTCTCTCTCTCTCTCTCTCTCTCTCTGACCAATAGTGTGGCTTCATATATGTGATGTGAAATCAGCTGGGTGGAGGAGCTGCAAAGTGGGAGCCGAGGATCGAGGTGAGTGCGTGGGACGGTTTCTTGGGGACAGTGCCCCTTCACTTATGGTATGTTCAAATGGAAATGATGAAAAAAAAATGCATGGAAATTTTTATGAATTTAAGGTTTTGGCTAAGATTATAACAAATTACCTGACTTATAGGTATTGATAGTTGAACTTTTTGATACTCGAACAGCCATTTGGATTGAATTAGGTTTGATTATTGAGTCTCCACTATATATATATACAGGTAACTCTTGATTTGCGATAGATCTGTTCCAAGAGACATCGCGTATATAGAAATTTGCGTAAAACAAACATGTAATTCTCATAAGAAACAATAGATAATAGGGGGGATGTGGGATGTGGTCCAAAAAAATCTTACAAAATACTCTATTTATTTGGCTAAATTAACATATTTTTATTATTTACCATTCTGAATACTAGAAGTGTATTTGAAGTAAAGGGAAAAGCAAGAAATAACAAGAGAAAGCAAAAAATAATAAGAAAAAAACAAAACAAAGAATATGTAAATACAACACTCACTGCGTCACTGCCTTCACCACTCACACCACAGTCAGTCACCATCTTCCTGTGAGCTTTTTCACTTTATCAAAAATCCACTTATCAAAAATAACCCCACAGTATAAAAGTAAACACTAGTAAAAAAATAAAAGCAGGACACCAATGTCTTTATCCCTCACAAGCACTCAGCGTCGCTGTTCACTCTCTGGTGCACAGTTTGAAATTGTGTCTGGCTCTCAGTTTGAAAATGCGGTTGGGCCAAATTGTGTACAAGCAAACCAATCACGCAAATTTAATTAATTATAATATTTTTTTGGTCACGTATTAACAAAAATGCGTAAATTAAACACACACAAATCAAGAGTTACCTATATATATATATATATATATATATATATATATATATATATATATATATATATATATATATATATATATATATATATATACACAGTCAACCCTCAGCTATCGCGACTTCAGCTATCGCATTTTATTGCTATCACACACCTATGAAAAGCTGCTAAAATTTCATTATCGCAACCTCAGATGCCTACTATCGCACGCCCAGCCATGACGCCATGGGATATCTGAGCGCTCATTGGCCAAAACCGCCTTCCCGCCAAGATCAATTCGGCCATCACGTTTTTGGCTATGGCGCGGCTATTTCGGCCCCAATTGGGAGCGATAGCCGAGGGTTAAGTGTACAGTAATACGGGTTAAGTGTACAGTAATACTCCGCTTAACGAACGTTCGTTTAATGAATTTCCGGTTTAACGTACTATATAAAGTTAGACCAAAAAGTTCGCATAATGTCCAACCACATCCGTTTAAATTTGCCGGGTGAGGGACCGAACGCGGTAGTTTCGCTGTGATTGGCTGGCTCCCCGCCTCTGTCTCTAGCGCATCTGGAGCTGGATCCAAGATTCTTCAACAATGTCAGAGCAACCTCTTGCAGTGAAATGGCATCCATGAACGCGTGGAGGGACGGTGACAAGGTTGCTATCAGGTTGCTCTGAGGTTGCTGAGAACACCATCTCTGGAGGTGGTGTTACTGTCTTATATATGCATTTATTTTCACAAAACAACATTTCTATTAGCTTTTTACAAACCTTGCCCCAAGAAAGGATTGTTTTGTAATGCATAAAGTGAAATCTTACATGGAATACCAAAAAATAAAGCAGAGATGAGATGAGCCACAGGCAGGCGGAGACTTGCGGCCACTCAGCCGCTTCTTCTTCTTCTTCTTGTGACCCTTTGCTTGTGTGTTACTTTCATCATGATGTTTATGTTTTCACTCCTCTATTGCCTCCTATAATGGATATCATATCTTAGTATTCATATACGCTCATGCCACAGGATAACCTTGACTCCGTGGCACTGAGTGATAGTGAATTACTAATGAAATACCGCGGTATTTCATTAATAATTCACTATCACTCAGTGCCACGGAGTCAAGGTTATCCTCATGGCATGAGCGTATATGAATACTAAGATATGATATCCATTATAGCAGGCAATAGAGGAGTGGAAACAAATATCATGGGGAAAGACAACACGGGCTCACAAAGAAGAAGCGCCGAGTGGCGCGAGTCTCCCCTGTCTGTGGCTCATCTCATCTCTGCTTTATTTTTTGGTATTCCATGTAAGATTTCACTTTATGCATTACAAAACAATCCTTTCTTGGGGCAAGGTTTGTAAAAAGCTAATAGAAATGTTGTTTTGTGAACATAAATGCGAGAATGTGAGAGAATTTGTACGTAGCTCCTCTAACTTCCAATGACTCATATGACATCATAAAAGTAGTGGTACACCGGTGGCCCAATATGCTACCAAACGTATATATAATATATATTTTTTTTTAACCCATGTGGTATGTTGGGGACCAGCCCAGAACGTATCCCCCCTATTTCCATTATTTCCTATGGAAAATTACGTCCGCTTTTAACAATTTTCGCTCTATATAACAGCTTTAACACCCCTATCCTGTTTATATATAGTATATATATATATATATATATATATATATATATATATATATATATATATATATATATATATATATATATATATATATATATATATATATATATATATATATATATATATATATATATATATATATATATATACATATATATATATATATATATATATATATATATATATATATATATATATATATATATATATACATACATACATACATACATACATACATACCATGGAGACTCAATACTCGAACTTAATTAATTCCAAATGGCCATTCAATTATTAAAAAGTTTGACTATTGATACCTATAAATCAGGTAATTCATTCCAGCCATTGCCAAACCCAAGTTTAGAAAAAAGATGCGGTTTAATTTTGCAGTGTCCACTAGCATTGGCGCACAGAAGCAGGGTTAGCCTGTCTTTCATGGGCTTGTGTCCTGGGAAACACTACTCTTCCTTTGTTATATAGATCATGTGTGGCATTTTTTTGCAAAACAGGCCAGTTTCATCACAATTAATTCCTAAAACTAGGGGATGTTGGGATTTTTTAGCTTGCACTAACTCGGGAGGTTTGACAAGAAACACACAAAATAGCCTGTATTCACGTACTGATTACACTTGGAAATTCGATAAATGAGTGAGAACAAATGGTGGTCTGCCCACAAGCAACTCTTCCTATTTGCAATGCAAAAAAACAGAAGTCTCTAGATGCTATGGTTACCAAAATATCACAGGTTGAATGAGGTGATATCATTGGTGTACGTGGCCTTGCGTCCGATTGGATCCAGCAGCCTTGGCTAGAGCGATAGAAAATGGGACCCTTGTATTCTCTCTCTCTCTCTCTCTCTCTCTCTCTCTCTCTCTCTCTCTCTCTCTCTCTCTCTCTCTCTCTCACAGTCAAAATGTTCGCAAAGTGATCTAATTTGTATATTTTTTGCAAAACCTATATAAAATACATATAATAGGGGTTGCTAATGGTGGTGGTAGAATGTCCTCCCGCTCGGTGAAGAAAGGTGTGCGGGAGAGGTGGCAGAATCGGACACCATGAAATCACTGTCACTCCCACCATCCATCGTGGGAGTTAATGACACAGTGACATATAGCATATGTTTACTCATGACTTGGGGGCTCACTGTGCCTCACAACAGAATGAATTCCAGTTCTTTTCTTGAAATTCAATAACCACCCTTTATTTGCTTTAAAATCATCATTGGAGTCAGATGTAGTATCAGAAATAAGATCACAATCCAGCAGCCTAGCCTTCCTACAAATTATGCCCTCTGACAAAGAATCACCAGCCTTTGGTTTATCCAGTCAACAAGTTTTCCATTTCTTCCACTGCCGCAGATCGCTTAAATTGCTTTTTCACGCCAATCACCACGTCATCTCTTTTAATGAGGTGTCTTCAGTATTGTGGCTACAGTTACTGTAGATGTAGCCATACAGTACTCAGCTGCAAGATCGGTTATTCTTCCTCCTTTCTCATATTTATCAATAATCTCCCTTTTCTTTTCGATGGTTGTCACTACATTCTTTCTTGTAGGCTTATTCTCATCACTAACAAACCTCTTCAGTACCATTGTAAGCTTCTAAATGCAAAAAAAAAAAAAAAAATAAATAAATAAACTGCGGAGATAAAGCACAGGACAATGTTATTCTTACGGCAGCGAAGGATAAACTAGCTGCGGTGGACCAGTGGGGCGCATGGGGCAGCAGGAAGGGAGAAACCCTTTGTTTACAGCCACGTGGAGGGATCGATGTTCGACTAATAGGTTTTTGAGCATTAAGTTGAACTTTTGCGTTCAACTATTGAAAAGTTCAACTATTGAATCTCCACTGTGTGTGTTTATATATATATATATATATATATATATATATATATATATATATATATATATATATATATATATATATATATATATATATATATATATATATATATATATATATATATATATATATATATATATATATATATTTATATTTATATACATAGATATATACATAAAGTGAAGACTCAATACTCAAACTTAATTCATTCCAAATGCTGTAAGTTTGACTATCGATACCTATAAATCAGGTAATTTGTTCTAATATTAGCAAAATGTTTAGTTCATAAAAATTTCAAAGTTTTTTTTATAATTTTGATTTGTTCATATCGTAAGTGAAGGTTGGTGGTGGATAACGTAGACAAGGAGGGGAGGAGGAGGGAGGTTGCCGGAGGACGAGTCACCAGAGTCACCATCCATGAAAAGGTCTGGCAACTTTCCTCTTGGGGTGATTCCTGTGAACTCACTAGTGGAGCACTGTGGCTCATTAACACTTGCACTCCTACGAGATAACTTATTTTCACCACTAATTAGCCTCTTTGGTGCCATTTTAAGTTTCTAGATGAAAAAGTAGCTACTGAGAGAACGCAGAAAAATAATGTTTTTTCTCACAACTGCAGCAGGACTAGAGAATGTTATTTTGATGACTGCAGCAGCACAAGTCTTACCTGACTGATAGGGAAGAGTGATGCCAGGGAGCCTTTTTTTTACAACCATGTGTGTGATTGTTAGACTGCCAGGTTTTTTCTTGAGTATTAAATCAAACTTTTTCATTCGAATATTGAAAAGTTTGACTATTAAGACATTCTAGTGTTGAGTCTCCACTGTATTCATTTATTTATTTGTATATATATTTATTTATATATATTATTTGTTCTTCTCTTTCTCTTTAATTAAATGTGTGTTGAGTCTCCACTGTATTAATTTATTTATTTGTATATATATTTATTTATATATATTATTTGTTCTTCTCTTTCTCTTTAATTAAATGTGTGTGTATATGTGTGTGTATTTATTAATTATTTCTCCACACACATACCTTAAACACATTCAAGGCAAATATTTGACAGCTTCACAGTCATAGAGTTACATAAAGTTCTGTGATTTCTTCTTAAATTTAACCTGAGACAGGAATAAAAGGGTGAACATGTGAGTATTGGGGGATGAGTAAGACCATTGCTTCCTGCAGCCTTCGTGACGCGCCGCAGTGTAGGTGATGGCAACAAGTATTCGGCCTACGTGAGTGAGATAGCACCACAGGGTGGTGTGTTCTCCCTCAACATTGATTGCTCCAGGCAGATACTGGTGGGTGAAAGCTTTTGCTCTTTCTTTTTTTTTCCTCAGCTTGTTTACAGTGTTGATTGTTCATGAGGCAGACACTGCTAATTCACTGTAGATGTTCTGCTGTTGTCCTCTTTACCTCAACTTGTGTATAGGGTGTGAAGTTGAACATTTCTGATCGGAAGGAAGCACACACACTTTTAGAAATATCCACACCTACAAAATGCAAGTGCACTCAGGACGAAAGGATTGTAACCCCCTATAAGTTCAGGACTCCTTGGTTCAATTGGTGTCTGTATTAACTGTTGAGCAAACAGTGTGAGTCCCTCTGGTAAGAATCTTTAAACAGAGCAGTACCACTTGTTCTACAGGTTAAGTAAAACTAGTCAAATAGTGTAGTGTTGGTTGTTAATGTGGTGGTAGGTGTGTGGCAGCAGTAGGGGAGATGCTAGCATCAATGGTGGGCTGTGATGAGGTGATCTTTTGCCATCCATTTGCCTCTCTGCTGTGCTGTGAGAGACCCCTAGCTATATACAAACTAGTGATGTAACCGTATGCTGAATTATTCACCTCTCTCTCTCTCTCTCTCTCTCTCTCTCTCTCTCTCTCTCTCTCTCTCTCTCTCTCTCTCTCTCCTCTGTTTAGGAGTAGTTATGTATTAATTCTGTATACTGAGTCATAACTGATGAAAGTTATATATATGAAGAAGAGTTAAGGTGGTAATTCGATGACTCGATATCAATATCGGTTTTTTGGCTCTCCCATTGCTATTTTTTCACCGAATTCAATAATATTTATACACAAGGTGTACGTTTATGGTGTACATCTTCAGTGTTAATTTGGTACACAAATGTGGCGTAGTTTTTTTGCAATAAATATTTTTTCGGCGATAAGAAAATAATTAAAAATACCATTATAAAATCAAAACTAATAACAGTGTGGCAATTTCCTCTTAACCACATATAATATACATAACAACAAATAAATGTTAGCATCGGCATACACATAACCTATGTTATAACAATTTCATTACACGCCAAATTGTTACCTTTTTTTCATCAAAATTTGAGTTTATAAGCCTGTTGTAAATTTATTTGAGTGAGTTCATGCATTATCATGCTAGCATTTGTTAAGATGAGGTTGTTGATCATTTTGCTGCAAAAATTTTGAAATTGACCAATTACTGAAAAGTTATTCAACAGTATATGCTGAAAAACTGAAAGTCGAGAAAACGCATTTTCTGTGAACATCTTCAAAACCCCACATAACTCGCTTCCTCACTCGGGCAACGGTTTCCTAGCAGGTGGGCTTTAAGATAGGAGGTACCCTAAAAGTATCCCTTTAGCCCATAAATTCCCGTGAAAAGCCCACATGGTATAAAAAAAAAAAAATAACTCACTCCAATATGTACCAAACTCAGATATGTACTTACATAATCCCTTGACAACTGCTTGGAGGCTGGTAGTGGCTGTTTAGATAGTTTCAGGCCATGTTACATCATGGCCTTACACGTGGCATTGTCACAATTTGGGAACCCAACACATGTAAAATACGATCAACAGGTAGGCTGCACGCACGCGCACTCCCTAAGGCTGTATCGATTGGTACTGAGGGAGTAGCGTCTTCCTCACCCTCACTGCCTGATACTAAACTATCGTACATCACGCAAAAATAAATAAAACAGCTCAAAAAAATAATAAATACAAGCAAAACAAAGACTAGAAGAAAAAGGGGCGTATGCACGCTTGGGTATTGAAAGGGCCGGCCCTTTAAACCCGCCATTACCAGGTAAGCAGTGCGTTATGTGCCTGGCAACTCTGGCCATGGCTTCCCTCTCCAGAGACGAACCCAAGTACCAAGTTTCCAATTTTTCAATTTTTTTGACCAAATTAACGAATTTCCACCTTAAGTAAAGTTGATAGGTGTAGTGGTTAACAATAGAGGCAGAAAAAGAAAAGAAGGAAACTTGAGAGTTGTCAGTGCCAAGTATTGGAAGTAGGGATGTGAGGAGATAGTTGTTCATGCTATTCTTGTATCCTTATTCTAAACACTTAAGATGGGAACTTCATCATCCTGCTGTAAGTCAGATATTCACTTAATGCAGCTTCTCTTTCTTCAAACACTAGCTAGTTTTCTCCAGCACTGTGACTAAAGGGATATGTAATAAAATCAGATAGTCTTGATAGAACTTCTGCAATTTGAAATTTGCCCTTGTTTTCTCATATACCAAGATGATCTAGAAATGTACGAGTGTGTGTTAGAGATCATTAACATAAGAAAACCCAAGGAAATAAGGTATGCTGCAAGAAGTCATCAGACCTACACATGGCAGTATCTGTATGACTCAATAGGCTATAGTAGGCATTATTGGAATTTTCAAGGTGTTTCTAAGGGTCTCAGTGATGGTTTAAGGACACAGGGGCATGATAATATAAGAAATCTACTATAGACTCTTTTGCTTCCTACAGCTTGAGTTCCTGCACACAGAAGAAACAGGAAAGCCTCTTGGGGACAGCTGGATTGCCAAGCTGCTAGTGTTTGTTCATAGGGAGTGTGAGTATTTTCATGAGAGAAATGTACCATATTGTTAATCCAGCCATCAGTTGCTTTTGTTTTTATCTCGCTTTTAGCATAAGTGCATGTATGGGAGTGATTGTTATTTGTAAGGGATTTTTTTACGTTTGTGATTCTTTAATGCATTAAGGGTATGTCATTGCGTACTAATGAATAACTTTGGTTTCTGGTGTCTGGGAATCACTGCTCTGAGTGGATGCCCTGCCTAACTATAGACCATACTGTGTGTTGTGCCACTGTCTTGGCACTCCCTTGCTGATGCTAGCAGTGGCAGGCAGTACTTATTGGTGGTCACTGAATGCTTACATTGATAATTAAGCATGATGTAGAGAGGCAGGGAAGTAAAGATTACAGTGCTAATATTTCATCCCAATTGCAAACAAGAAATATGTTATGGAACTAGTTAGAAATTCATTGTCAGTTATTAATTTGTCCTGTAAGAGTTTCACCTTCAGTTAACTTCATTTTGCTCTCTCCTCTCTGTCAGGAACCAAGGGCATGAGAAGGTGATGCGAATGAATATACATGTGAAAGTTGTGTGCATTGTCATGACTATCCCTGCTTTAGTATATGCATTTATTTATATAGCTTTTTTATTTATTTTATTTTTGCAGCCATTGCTATTTACTCATTCCCTCTGAGCCTGAAGGATGAAGGCTCTTGGGTGGTGGAGGACCAGCCCCTCACAGAATCTGTGGTGCGATCCTTCGTTTGGGCACAGTGGGAGCCGCGCCACAACCACCTCTATTACCTGCACTACCGGCCCCCACCAGAGGCTGGCCTCACGCTGGGTTCTGGTGGGTAGCATTCATCTTGGGTATCTGGTGTTTCAGCATCATGATGTTATTTGTATTTTTCTTCATGATTTAGTTAGAAGAACCAGGGTGAACCATTCCTGAGCACCTTGTGCATATTATAGGCATACTTCTCAAGTTTTTCCTTGTGATAATGCAAACTGTGATCAGTGTTGTACATTTCAGCATTTCCTTACCTATATTATCGTGCTGTCTACTTTATTCTTATATCATTCCATGGAACAATATTATCCCTTTACATTATAATTTCTCTCTCTCTCTCTCTCTCTCTCTCTCTCTCTCTCTCTCTCTCTCTCTCTCTCTCTCTCTCTCTCTCTCTCTCTCTCTCTCTCTCTCTCTCTCTCTCTCTCTCTCTCTCTCTCTCTCTCTCTCTCTCTCTCTCTCTCTCTCTCTCTCTCTCTCTCTCTCTCTCTCTCTCTCTCTCTCTCTCTCTCTCTCTCTCTCTGTCTGTCTTTTTTCCCACCACTGATTATACTTAAAGTACTAATATTTTGAAGTTACGCTATTTGTATTGTAATTTCCTTTCCTTTTATTGTTATTGTCATTGCTGTGATGATGATGATTATTTTATTATTATTACTATTATTATTATTATTGTTATTATTATTATTATTATTATTATTATTATTATTATTATTATTATTATTATTATTATTATTATTATTATTATTATTATTATTATTATTATTATTATTATTATTATTATTATTATTATTATTATTATTATTATTGTTGTTGTTGTTATTGTTCTTGTTGTTATTACTGTTACTTTCATTACTAATAATTACTAGTATTATTTCTATTATTATAATTTATGTTAGTATCAGTACAATTAATATTATATTAATATAGCTATATTTACCTCTATTAATTTTGTGTATAACAAATTCCTATATTTTTCTATCCTGATGTATGTTTTTATGGAGTGTTTGTAGAGCACTACCTTTTGATGAAATAGTGCCACATAAACCAAATAAAGATAAAAGTTAAGAACCAAGAATAGTTGTTAAGATTCTTCTGCACATTTAACTTTTCTTAGTTACTTAGTGAGTAGAAACACTACAGGCAGTTTCTGCGATCCTTGTTCACAATACAGGTATGCACTCTTTTGAAGTTTGTCTCATTGATGCTAAATCTCACCCTGTTACAGGAGAACCTGAGGAGGATGCTCTTCGACCACGCCCTATGCTGACAGCCCTGCAGTTTCATCCTGGCAAGCCACACGAAACAGTGGTGTGTACCCTAGTCACCTGCTGCACTGGATAACATCAACACTTTATTGCAGGGACTTTAAGTATGAGATGTTCAAACAGTATTTTGCTCCCTTATTGGTCATGTCTTGCCAGTCAGTGTGTGCCTTGACAAGACACAAGTGATGGGACTGAGAAATAACATGAGGATGTAGTTATCAGTAATCAGTATAAATCGGGGAAGTTGAAATATGACACGGTTTTATGATTTTTTTAACCCTTAATGTACGGTGATCATTTCTGGATGATTGTAGCGTCGCGTGTGGAGAGGCGGGGATCGTTCCAAGAATCATGATTTTTCCTTGCTAAACCTTTCAATCTCTTCCCCTCACTATTGGTCCTGGGGCAAGTGAAGGTATCTGGTAACTTTTATTGCTCACCTCCTTGAACCTTGAGACATATGTTCCCACACAATAGGTCATTTTTTCCCATTTTGAAGCGACATCTGGCAACTCCTGTGACTCGGAGGGAGGAAATGGAACTCCAAGTGATGTTATGTCAGTATTACTTGGTAGTGATCAAACAGTAGAGTAATGTAGGCGTGATGTTTCGGTATCATTTGCACCACATTAGCCTTGGTAAAAATGTGAAGAAAACATACCCTTTTTTTATGTGTCTTCTATATATACAGCTATCAGTGCAGGTAGATAGGTGGGATGCAGAGAGATCAGACTCAGATGACCACTTAATTTTCACACCAAAGGAGAAGTGCTTTGTACTAACAATTTTTTTCATGCTTATTCAGGCTAACACATATACAAAAATCATACTTTTTAGTAACTTTTTAAAAATTTATAAGAACACCATTAACCCCTTCAATACGGTGACGCCTATGTAGGCGTCATGAAGCCTCAGTAGCATATACGGTGACGCCTACGTAGACATCATATTTCTTTTCTGAGCTTTCTTCAGTTCAGTTGTCCCGTATAGTGTGTTGGATACCAACTACACACGCCGTATGCTGTCCTTGAAATCCTAGTGCTCCTCCCACCATCCTTGTCTCCACCAATCACTAAAGATAAGCTACATGCGTCCCACCTTGTGTCTAAAATTACCCAATGGCATAGACTGTTCCCATATCTCTCTCTCTCTCTCTCTCTCTCTCTCTCTCTCTCTCTCTCTCTCTCTCTCTCTCTCTCTCTCTCTTCTTCCTCTCCTTCCCTCCTCCCCTCTTCCTCTCGAAGATAAGCTACATCGTCCGCTTGTGTCTAAAATATTAGCAAATGTCACTCTCTCTCTCTCTCTCTCTCTCTCTCTCTCTCTCTCTCTCTCTCTCTCTCTCTCTCTCTCTCTCTCTCTCTCTCTCTCTCTCTCTCTCTCTCTCTCTCTCTCTCTCCGAGAGAAGCGTCCACTTTCCTCTTCGGCGATATAGTGACTAAAAATAGCAGCATAATACACAAAGACAACAAGTATGACAAGCTTGCAGGTTTCCAGCGGCGGCGGCACTACCACCATATATATCATACAGGCGGGCTTTTTTAACATCCGGCGCGAAGGGGTTAGTTTAAATTACAAACTGTTAATTATAAATCAAGTAAAAAGAGAAAAGTTATATTTTCATTGCGTATTTTGCAAAAAAAACAAATTGAAGGCCAGTATTTTTTTTTACATATTACAGTAATACTCAGCTTAACGAACAGGATAGGGGGTGTCAAAGCTGTTTGTAGACCGAAAATTTGTTAAGTGGACATAATTTTCCCATAGGAAATAATGGAAATAGGGGGGATGTGTTCTGGGCTGGTCCTCAACATACCACATGGGTTAAAAAAAAAAAAAAATTATATATACGTTTGGCAGCATATTGGCCCACCGGTGTACCACTACTTTTATGATGTCATATGAGTCATTGAAAGTTAGAGGAGCTACGTACAAATTCTCTCACATTCTCGCATTTATGTTCACAAAACAACATTTCTATTAGCTTTTTACAAACCTTGCCCCAAGAAAGGATTGTTTTTGTAATGCATAAAGTGAAATCTTACATGGAATACCAAAAAATAAAGCAGAGATGAGATGAACCACAGATGAAGTGGGAGACTCGCGACGACTCGGCTGCTTCTTCTTCTTGTGACCCTTTTAGCCTGCGTGTTGTCTTTCCCCATGATATTTGTTTCCACTCCTCTATTGCCTGCTATAATGGATATCATATCTTAGTATTCATATACGCTCATGTCACGAGGATAACCTTGACTCCGTGGCACTGAGTGATAGTGAATTATTAACCCTTTCCTTCCGGCAATCGTATATATACGATTGCATCAATGCGTCCGTAGTGACGGCGATCATACCTGTAATCAAGAATTTTTGCGCCTCAATTTTGAGCTCCAAGTGCGGTTTCTCGAGTCAGATGGTGAGTGGAAGTGTCTGGCATGTTTCCACATGTAGTGTTGTCACTATAGCTCTGGAAATTTAGCGGTAACAAAGTTATTTTCCCTTTCTCCGGGCGACACTTGGCAACCCCAGCGACCCGCCGGGTGGAAAGCACCATGATAAGTGCGAAGAGACATCCTGATAAGAGCGAAGGATCTCAGATCATAACATGGAGCAGGACAGAACATATGTATTTAGCAGTGCTTCTGAGTTTGAAGACAGTGACAGTGAATATTTATAAGAAAAAACTGAAGGAAGCGAAGTCATTAGTGAGGACTCGGAAAGTGAAAAAAAATATTACCTATCATTCTTTCATGTTATTTTTTTCATTATCTTCGATTTTATAATAAAATGGCAGAAGGTAACTTGTCAGAGAGAGAGAGAGAGAGAGATCAACTAACAGGTTGGCGCATGAAAGCATGTGTAATTCACCTTGGTTGTCTGCTGGTCACCCAGCCAGTCTTCCCCATTACGTGTGCGTGTGTGTGTGTGTTTGTGTGTGTGTGTATTTACCTAATTGTATTTACCTAATTGTAACATACGGGAAAAGAGCTATGCTCGTACTGTCAGATATTTTATTACAGTGGATACTTTGCTCTTCTTATACAGTTGAACTACACCATTCATACACCTTGCTAATCGTGCAACTCATCATTCATCTAACTTTTACACATAGAATTTAATTTGTCATTCATATGTTTGTCCCATGATTCATTCAGTGTCACCTTGTTGCTGACCACGCTGTGTTTACTTCAGGTCAGTGTGACTAGGTTCCATACACAAAGCATCATCCACACAAGCTTTGTGAAACTTTGTGCTATTTTATTGCTTTTCTTTGTTATTTATGTTGAAAGTAATGAGAAAGTGTGTGTGTGTGTGTGTGTGTGTATGTATTTACCTAATTTACCTAATTGTAACATACGGAAAGGAGCTATGCTCGTGCTGTCCCGTCTCCATATCTACTAATGTCCAGCTTTTCTTAAAATCATGAATATTCCTTGCGTTGACCACTTCCACGTCTAAACTATTCCATGCTTCCACCCTTCTATGAGGAAGCTATATTTTTCACATCTCTCCTATAAGTGGCCATTTTAGTTTTTCCCATGCCCTCTCGACATTCTTTCATTCCACATACACAGATCTTCCCTATCCATTTTTCCATGCCAATCATCACTCTGTATATTGCTATCAGGTCTCCCCTTTCTCTTCTGTTTTCCAGGGTCGGAAGTTGCATTCTGTTCAGTCTGTCTTCATAAGTCAAATCTCTTAAGTCAGGCACCATTTTGTTGCAGCCCTCTGTACTTTCTCTAGTTTCCTTATGTGTTTCTTTAAGTTCGAGCCCACTGTATTGTTGCATATTCAAGCCTTGGTCTTATCATTGCAGTAATTATTTTCTTCATCATTTCTTCATCTAAATATCTGAACGCCACTCTTATGTTCCTCAATAAGTTCAATACTTCTCCAATTATTTTGTTTATATGTCTCTCTGGCGATAGGTCATTGGTAATTGTCACCCCAAGGTCTTTTCTTCATGACTGGTTTTATGTCTTCATTTCCTATCTTGTACATACTCCTGATTCTTCTTTCACTCTTGCCAAACTCTAATTTCTTGCATTTTGTCGTGTTGAACTCCATTTGCCATGTACAGCTCCATTTCCATATTCTGTCCAAGTCTTCCTGGAGTAGTTCGCAATCTTTGTCACATCTCACTTTTCTTAACAATTTTGCATCGTCTGCAAATAGGCTCACATAACTGGACACCCCATCCACCATGTCATTTATGTAGACCGAAACATTACTGGTGCCAACACTGATCCCTGTGGAACTCCACTCTCCACCAAGCCCCATTCTGATGGTCTGTCCTTAATTATTGTTCTCATTTCTCTTCCTACCAAAAGTCTTCCATCCATTTTAGTAAACTGCCATGCACTCCTCCTACCATTTCAAGTTTCCAGATCAGTCTCCGGTGTGGTACCTTATCAAAGGCCTTTTTTAAATCCAGATATATTCCATCAGCCCAACCATCTCTTTCCTGTATTACATCTATCACCCTCGAATAGTAACATATCAGGTTTGTCGTGCATGAACGCCCTTTTCTAAAACCAAATTGACACTCACAAAGTATGTCATTTTTCTCCAAGAAGTCTGTCCATCTATTCTTCACCACCCTCTCACACATCTTAGCTACCACACTTGTAAGTGACACTGGTCTATAGTTCAATGGGTCTCTCTTGTTACCTGATTTATAAATTGGGACAATGTTAGCTCTTTTCCAGTCTTGGGGCACTACACCTTCCCTTAATGAGGCATCAATTACTTCACAAACTTTTTCTGCCAGTTGCTCCTGCATTCTCTTAAAATCCATCCTGATACCCCATCAGGTCCCACAGCTTTTCTCACTTCTAAACTCCCCATCATATTCTTGATCTCCTCCACAGTTACTTGAAACTCCTTCATAATCCCTTTCTGTTCCATTACCAGTGGTTTGTCAAAAGCAGTCTCCTTTGTGAATACCTTCCGAAAGCATCCATTCATAGCCTCTGCCATTTCCTGGGATCCTCACTGCATACTCCATTTACTTCTAAACTTTCAATACTTTCTCTATTTTTGATGTTGTTGTTCACATGTCTGTAAAAAGCCTTGGTTGGTCTTTACATTTATCAATTATATCCTTTTCTTGTTTCTTTCTTTCTTCTCTTCTAATCAACACATATTCATTTCTTGCTCTTTTGTAACTTTCCACTGCTTAATCCGTCTTTTCCTTCTCCACCTCTTCCATGCATCCTCTTTTCTTGTTCTAGCCTTTTCACATCTATCGTTAAACCAGTCCTGCTTTCCAACTTCTCTATGTTGTCTTATTGGTACAAATTTTTCTCACCTTCTTTGTATATTTTATAAATTCCTTCCACTTTTCATTTGCTCCTTAGCACTCTTGAATTTCATCCAATTTGTCTCTTGAAAGAATTTCTTTAGGTTTCCAAAATCTGTCTTGGCATAATTCCATCTTCCCACTTTATATTCTTCATTTCTTCTAGATTTCTCTTCATCTATCACCTTGAACTCCAAAACTGCATGATCACTCTTTGCTAAAGGGCACTCCACCCTCATCTCCTCAATGACCATTGGCTCTGTACTAAAGACCAAGTCCAGTCTTGACGATGCTCCCTCTCCTCCAAACCTAGTATCTTCTTTGACCCACTGAGTTAACACATTTTCCATTGCCAGTGTCAATAGTGTATTTCCCATGTTGTCTCTGATCCTTCCATTGACCAGTCCTCCCAACACACCTCTTTACAATTAAAATCTCCCATCATTATAGTTCGTTCACAGCCACCCAACATTTCTTCCAGACATGTTCCTGTATCTTATCATTTCTTCATATTCCTGTACTGACCATGCATTTGTCTTAGGTGGTACGTACACCACTATGTAGTGCCTCTTTTTCCTTCATTAGTTTCTGCTCTGATCTTTAGCACTTCTGCCTTTCCCATACCTTCTTTCACTTGATCCACCTTTATATCTTTTTAACCAGCAACATCACTCCTCCTCCCATCTTACCTACTCTATTTCTTTTCCAAACATTATATTTCCTTCTCCAACCATCATCAGGTCTTCTCCTCTCTCAGTTTTGTTTCAGTAAGACCCACAATATCTGGGTTCTTGTCCCTCAAGTAATCGTTGAGTTCTAAAATCCCGATATCACTCCATTTATGTTGGAATACATTACATTCCGCTCATACGTAAGTTTCTTTAGTCCTTTCTTACTGTACTTTTCTGGGTTATGAACCACTTCCTCAGTCTCATATCCAAGATTCTCCAGAAAAACTCTTTCTTCTCCTCTTCTGTCCTCTCTTCATTTTTTTCAAAGCCTCCTTTCTCAACTCATTTAACATTTCTCTTTCCTTTTCACCGAGATCTCTTCTCAACCAAATCTTCCTTGTTGTTTCCTGCTGGGCTAACCTCCATGACTTCTCCACCAATTCATCTACATCCTTTTGTGACTTAAGTTTGATTCTTATTGGCCTCATACCTTCTCCTGTGAACTTTCCAATTCTATGGAAGTCTTCTATTTCTTGTACTAGGTCTTTTCTGTGTGTGTGTGTGTGTGTGTGTGTGTGTGTGTGTGTGTGTGTGTGAGAGAGAGAGAATGTTATTTCCTCTCTCTGCTTCACCCAGCCAGTCATCCCATTATGTCTGTGTGTGTTTGTGTGTGTTTTAGAGAGAGAGAGATAATGTTATTTTCCTGAAACTTGATATGAAAATCTGAAATATTTCTCTCTCTCTCTCTTGTCTCTCTCTCTCTCTCTCTCTCTCTCTCTCTCTCTCTTCTTCTCTCTCTCTCTCATTGAACTGTGTACAATTTCCCATCCAAGATGAGAGTGTGTGTGTGTGTGTGTGTGTGTGTGTGTGTATTTACCTAATTGTATTTACCTAATTGTAACATACGGAAAAGAGCTATGCTCGTGTTGTCCCGTCTCCATATCTATTAATGTCCAGCTTTTCTTAAAATCATGAATATTCCTTGCGTTGACCACTTCCACGTCTAAACTATTCCATGCTTCCACCCTTCTATGAGGAAGCTATATTTTTCACATCTCTCCTATAAGTGGCCATTTTAGTTTTTCCCATGCCCTCTCGACATTCTTCCATTCCACATACACAGATCTTCCCTATCCATTTTTCCATGCCAATCATCACTCTGTATATTGCTATCAGGTCTCCCCTTTCTCTTCTGTTTTCCAGGGTTGGAAGTTGCATTCTTTTCAGTCTGTCTTCATAAGTCAAATCTCTTAAGTCAGGCACCATTTTCGTTGCAGCCCTCTGTACTTTCTCTAGTTTCCTTATGTGTTTCTTTAAGTTCGGAGCCCACTGTATTGTTGCATATTCAAGCCTCGGTCTTATCATTGCAGTAATTATTTTCTTCATCATTTCTTCATCTAGATATACGAACGCCACTCTTATGTTCCTCAATAAGTTCAATACTTCTCCAATTATTTTGTTTATATGTCTCTCTGGCGATAGGTCATTGGTAATTGTCACCCCAAGGTCTTTTCTTCATGACTGGTTTTATGTCTTCATTTCCTATCTTGTACATACTCCTGATTCTTCTTTCACTCTTGCCAAACTCTATTTTCTTGCATTTTGTCGTGTTGAACTCCATTTGCCATGTACAGCTCCATTTCCATATTCTGTCCAAGTCTTCCTGGAGTAGTTCGCAATCTTTGTCACATCTCACTTTTCTTAACAATTTTGCATCGTCTGCAAATAGGCTCACATAACTGGACACCCCATCCACCATGTCATTTATGTAGACTGCGAACATTACTGGTGCCAACACTGATCCCTGTGGAACTCCACTCTCCACCAATCCCCATTCTGATGGTCTGTCCTTAATTATTGTTCTCATTTCTCTTCCTACCAAAAGTCTTCCATCCATTTTAGTAAACTGCCATGCACTCCTCCTACCATTTCAAGTTTCCAGATCAGTCTCTGGTGTGGTACCTTATCAAAGGCCTTTTTTAAATCCAGATATATTCCATCAGCCCAACCATCTCTTTCCTGTATTACATCTATCACCCTCGAATAGTAACATATCAGGTTTGTCGTGCATGAACGCCCTTTCCTAAAACCAAATTGACACTCACAAAGTATGTCATTTTCTCCAAGAAGTCTGTCCATCTAGTCTTCACCACCCTCTCACACATCTTAGCTACCACACTTGTAAGTGACACTGGTCTATAGTTCAATGGGTCTCTCTTGTTACCTGATTTATAGATTGGGACAATGTTAGCTCTTTTCCAGTCTTGGGGCACTACACCTTCCCTTAATGAGGCATCAATTACTTCACAAACTTTTTCTGCCAATTGCTCCCTGCATTCTCTTAAAATCCATCCTGATACCCCATCAGGTCCCACAGCTTTTCTCACTTCTAAACTCCCCATCATGTTCTTGATCTCCTCCACCGTTACTTGAAACTCCTTCATAATCCCTTTCTGTTCCATTACCAGTGGTTTGTCAAAAGCAGTCTCCTTTGTGAATACCTTCCGAAAGCATCCATTCATAGCCTCTGCCATTTCCCTGGGATCTTCACTGTATACTCCATTTACTTCTAAACTTTCAATACTTTCTCTATTTTTGATGTTGTTGTTCACATGTCTGTAAAAAAGCCTTGGTTGGTCTTTACATTTATCAATTATATCCTTTTCTTGTTTCTTTCTTTCTTCTCTTCTAATCAACACATATTCATTTCTTGCTCTTTTGTAACTTTCCCACTGCTTAATCCGTCTTTTCCTTCTCCACCTCTTCCATGCATCCTCTTTTCTTGTTCTAGCCTTTTCACATCTATCGTTAAACCAGTCCTGCTTTCCAACTTCTCTATGTTGTCTTATTGGTACAAATTTTTCTCACCTTCTTTGTATATTTTATAAATTCCTTCCACTTTTCATTTGCTCCTTAGCACTCTTGAATTTCATCCAATTTGTCTCTTGAAAGAATTTCTTTAGGTTTCCAAAATCTGTCTTGGCATAATTCCATCTTCCCACTTTATATTCTTCATTTCTTCTAGATTTCTCTTCGTCTATCACCTTGAACTCCAAAACTGCATGATCACTCTTTGCTAAAGGGCACTCCACCCTCATCTCCTCAATGACCATTGGCTCTGTACTAAAGACCAAGTCCAGTCTTGACGATGCTCCCTCTCCTCCAAACCTAGTATCTTCTTTGACCCACTGAGTTAACACATTTTCCATTGCCAGTGTCAATAGTGTATTTCCCCATGTTGTCTCTGATCCTTCCATTGACCAGTCCTCCCAACACACCTCTTTACAATTAAAATCTCCCATCATTATAGTTCGTTCACAGCCACCCAACATTTCTTCCAGACATGTTCCTGTATCACTTATCATTTCTTCATATTCCTGTACTGACCATGCATTTGTCTTAGGTGGTACGTACACCACTATGTAGTGCCTCTTTTTTCCTTCATTAGTTTCTGCTCTGATCTTTAGCACTTCTGCCTTTCCCATACCTTTTTCACTTGATCCACCTTTATATCTTTTTTAACCAGCAACATCACTCCTCCTCCCATCTTACCTACTCTATTTCTTTTCCAAACGTTATATTTCCCTTCTCCAACCTTCATCAGGTCTTCTCCCTCTCTCAGTTTTGTTTCAGTAAGACCCACAATATCTGGGTTCTTGTCCCTCAAGTAATCGTTGAGTTCTAAAATCCCGATATCACTCCATTTATGTTGGAATACATTACATTTCGCTCATATGTAAGTTTCTTTAGTCCTTTCTTGCTGTACTTTTCTGGGTTATGAACCACTTCCTCAGTCTCATATCCAAGATTCTCCAGAAAAACTCTTTCTTCTCTTCTTCTGTCCTCTCTTCATTTTTTTCAAAGCCTCCTTTCTCAACTCATTTAACATTTCTCTTTCCTTTTCACCGAGATCTCTTCTCAACCAAATCTTCCTTGTTGTTTCCTGCTGGGCTAGCCTCCATGACTTCTCCACCAATTCATCTACATCCTTTTGTGACTTAAGTTTGATTCTTATTGGCCTCATACCTTCTCTTGTGAACTTTCCAATTCTATGGAAGTCCTCTATTTCTTGTACTAGGTCTTTTCCTCCTCTTGCACCACATTAATGATATTATTTATCACCTTTTTATGTTTTCTCTCTCTCCATTTTACTCGGTGTCTTATCCTCCTCCACACCAAATATCACCACACATCTCTTTTTGTCTACAGTTTCCCTCACCAATGTCTCATTTGACTTAATAACCTTCACCACTTTCTCAGCTATCTTCTCTTCTATGATCTGTTGATCTATAATTTCAGCAAGGCCCAAAGTTTTCTCCCTGACTCTTTGATTTCCTTTTCCAGACTTGCAACTTTGTAATTTACCTCCTTTCTTTCCACTTCCTGACTTTTTTCCATTCAGCCTGCTTCTCCATCACTTTTCCTAGAGATTCTCCACATTTTCGCAATTCACTTTAATTAGCTTAACTTCCTCTTTCAGTGCTGCATTTTCCTTCTTCATATCGGCACAGTCTCTTTTACATTGTCATAACTCGTTTCCAGGCCCTCATACTTTTCAAACAGTTTTCAATTTTACCTTCTAACTCCAGAATTTTCTTCACATAAGTGCTCTTCTCCATTATTCCTTGAAACCCTGTGAAGTCTGATTCCTCTTTCGAGTTCACGGCCGCCATGTTGCGCAGACGTAAACAAACCAGCTGATGGCTCAAACGCAGGCTACAGTTTATATTTACCTTCACTGGACATTATTTTGCTAATCAACAGTTAACATGACTATATGGAGACGGGACAAACATTACCAGCTCCTTTCCCACCTTGGTTACTCTTAGGTAACTGTAGAATTATAGATGATTGCTCTGGAGCTCAGCGACCACCTCCGCCATCGAATAACAAAGAAAATAATTATTAGATGTCCCGTGTGTGTGTGTGTGTGTGTGTGTTATCCTCGTGGCATGCGATAGCGAATTGATCTTGGCGGGGTCAAGGCAGTTTTGGCCAATGAGTGCTCAGATATTCCATGGTGTTCTCAGCGTCATGGTGGGGTTAAAGAATCTTGGATCCAGCTCCAGGACAGCGAGCTGGCAAATTCAAACCCAGAAAATAGATGTGGTTGTCGTTATGCAGATTTTTGGTCTAACTTTATATACACTTAACCCTCGGCAGGGTGCACGATAGCAATAAAATGCGATAGCCGAAGTCGTGATAGCTGAGGGTTGACTGTAGTACGTTAGACCGGAAATTCGTTTGCATTTAAGTGATGAAAATATAGGATTTGTGTCATAGGGTTGATCAGGGGAATTAAATTATAATGCTGTTTTGTTAATTTATTTGTAATGATAAGCTGTGGTTAGTTTAGGGAGGCGGTGACATAGTGGATAAGGTGGTGAGTGTGGGATTGGGCAGACGTCCACATGTAGGTTAAAATTCCACCACGTACCGCTTTGAAGCTATGCCATTTGTCAAGTGGTTTAAAGTTACCTACATTTCACTATGATACCCAGATTCTATTTAGGTGGTTACACCAAAGATGCACTTAGATGGTGATCTGGACACTAATATGGGTACCACAATAAATAAAACTGCCTGCACAACTAATGGGCAGAAGCTGAACAGCGCTTCTCACATATACTCTTCAAGTATGCTTACAAGTGCTGTAGGTCATAACATTAAAAAAAATAAGTTAAGTTGAAGTGTTCTGTCAAGGTACTTGGTCTCAGCCTTGCTCTCATGTGAAAACTACAAAAAAATCTTGAGAGCCCAGTAGTAAAGGCCACATAGCTGGAATCAGAGGAAGACTGCCTCCATCTGGTAAATTACACTGCGTTGTAGGAATGAACTCACACACATAGGATCCTGAGTGCAACACACCATCAATAGTGCCACTCCAGGGCACTGCTCTCACTTGAGCACCACATCATACCCTGTTTTGCCATGGCAGTACATTGCCCTGCCCCTACATATAGTTAACAGTGCTATTATCATTGTCAAACTTTTGCCTCCTTGATTCATATAGATGGTAACATCTCATTAACTTGTTCCTATTGTGATACTACAATATTATTAAGATAGAGTGCAGGGAAGTAATCTACACTCAAACCACGCTATGGAGTCACTTTGGGTGGGGCCAGAAAAGAGGACTTCCCGGCTACAGCATTGCCAAATCTCTCCCAGTACTAGGACAATTAAAAAGGATTAGAGATCTCTTTTAAGCCTACACCATCCCACCACCACCCACCCACCTCTCTCTCTCTCTCTCTCTCTCTCTCTCTCTCTCTCTCTCTCTCTCTCTCTCTCTCTCTCTCTCTCTCTCTCTCTCTCTCTCTCTCTCTCTCTCTCTCTCTCTCTCTCTCTCTCTCTCTCTCTCTCTCTCTCTCTCTCTCTCTCTCTCTCTCTCTCTCTCTCTCTGCATAATTTTGTAGAAAAGGGTAAAGAAAACTCCCAAAAACTTTCTAAATAATATAACATACCTATTCTGCTTTCGACTTATTTTCCACACCACCACTGAGGTATAAGTTAAGGTTCGTTTTTTTATATAGAGGTTTCCCCAGTAGGCCTAATCCTCTGTCTGAATTTAATCAGAAAATTCCTCATCTGAGCTTTCAGAAAGCGTGATGATGAAGGAATCCATAAAGTTATCTACTGCTATATCTTGTCTGGCGTCCTCATCTTGAAGCTGCTCAGCATGCCGCACTGCTTGCATCCAGTTTTGTGGTGTGATGTGACTCATGGTCTCTTTAAGAAGAGGTTTCAGCTCTGCCATTTTGAATGTGTTTCTCTGGGCAACATATGATTTCACTTGGCCCCAGATGAGTTCAATAGGGTTGTAATGGCAGTAGTAGGGCGGTAATCTGACAACTTCATGCCCTGCCTCCTCTGCAATTGTATCAATGTGATACTTATTGCCAGTGAAGTATGTCTTTGCCATTGCATAGAGCTCCCTTTTCAATAATTCATCACTGGGCTGAGCACCCTTGTTCACAAACCAGTCTTTTATATCGGCTTTTCTCCAGGTCGATGTTGGCTGTTTTTCCATCTTTACAGAATGGTAAGGGGCATTGTCCCTAACGATTATGGAGTTGGGTCTGATGTTGGGTAGCAACTGGTTTTTTAAACATTCTTCAAATACAGCAGAATTCATCTGATGGTGGTAGTCTCCATCGTTCTTAGCTTGAAAAACTAATTCTGCATTTTCAACAAAACCATCTTTTGTTCCTGCATGGAGAATAATCAGTCGATTTCCTTTTCCTGTTGGTGCCTGTATCCTGTTGCTTGTTGCGATGCAGTGTCTGTCCAGCATTCCCCTACGGTGTAATTCTGGTTAACCCAAGTCTCGTCCAGGTATACGATGTTCTTGGCAGGATGTTTGTGTCGGCGTATTTCCCATAAGAATTGCGTTCGAGCATTTGCAATGTCATTTCTTTCCATAAGGAATTTTTGCCCATCCACCTTTCCATATATGAATCCAATTTTCTTCAGAATCTTCCGTAGTGATTTGATACATCCACTGAATGATATATTTTCCTTCAATTCTTCTTGTATTTTCTGCAGTGTAGGGAGCTCCTTCCTTTCATAAAAACTTAATACAGTTCTTCTCACCACCTGTATATCAAAATCATCTATGTTTGTGACAGGTGTTTTGTGTTGCTTTTTCTTTGGCGACGAGAATTCTAGTGTGTCTAGCTCCACTTGAGTCATAGCAGCCTTGTGGAGTTGTGAGCAGATCCGCATGATTGTTCTCTTGCTGAATTTGGGGGCCTTTGCAGTTCGTTCAATTGCTTTACTTGCTTCTATTATAGGCCCTCTGTTTGCCTTTTCTTCTAAGAAGAACTTATATACGTTGTATATAAGTTCTTTCTCTCGGCTGTGTATTGGTCTACCAATTGTTATTTCCTTCCATCTTGATATGATGAATGAATGACCATGACAATACATTCATGCCACTACCTACCTGACAACCCGTAAAATGGCCAATCTAATGTATGTATACTAATTATTATCTATATTACAATACTACAGTGCATTCATAACACTACAAACCCTTATGGAATCTAAAAAAGTATTTAATGGGAATTAAAACATAAGAATAATTAGTAAATAGGTGACGATTTACACAGTGGTGATGTGTTTTGCGGCTGATTTAAAGTGACTCCATAGCGTAGTAGTAGTATAGCTTAGAGAGGGCCTGTGAAATAGAAGAGTGGAGGTCTGGGTCACTTTTCTTTACAGTACACTTGTCTAATTTGATACACATGCTTGCCTATAAATTCTTATTTAACTCCATTTCTGCATTTCTGACCACAAATCTTAAACTGAGTGTCCTTGATGTTTCCAGTAATGTTGTAAGCGTGACATCTGTTTTATTAATTTAAGAAAGCATTTTATCATGGGAATTAGTACCCAAGGCATAAGTGTACTGTATACATTCATGATGCAGTTATTATGAAGAATATAATCAGCCACTGTCCACGGTGCAGCTGAATGTTCCCCTGGAGTTGTCTGGGCTGGAACATTCCCCACTGGACCTGAGTGGGGACTACCGGGACCAGGGGCTGCTCCACTCTGTAGGGGACGCATGGCTGGACCTGCGTGTGGTCACCTCACCCTCTGGTGCTGTCTGCATCTGTCACCACTACATCTACAAGGTGATTCTTGTTCACGTACCTAAGTAGTGTGATTTATTATGTCTTGCAATGATGGAAGTACAGGCAACCCCGCTTAACGAAGGGGTTACGTTCCTGAAAACCCTTCATTCAGCGAAATTTCATTAAGTGAACTGACTATAACAAGTTTAACCCCTGACGTGAACTTCCATTGAGAGTAAACAAAGTGAGAGTGCATCATAGTACAATGAAAGGTTTAATGAAAGTAAAAATTATGAAGTTAAACATTTAGGCAGTTTAATTTAAATCATTATAATGTACACTAATGTATGTATGTACGTAACTTTATAATGTTGATGATCTTAAATTTATGAAGGGAGGGAGAGTGAAATGGGAAAGACACTAACCGGCAACCTGTGGAATGTAAGCAAAGGGCGCATCTTTGTATCACATACAAAACTTATGTACCACATTTCCACAAGGCTTTCAATTTTATTTATTGTTGTCACGAGTTCAGGTGGTTCTTTTAGCTTGCAAGGAAGATACGGTCTCACCAGCCTTCTTAATAGAGTCTGCTGACTTATAGTAGAGACAGTAGATGGAGTCAAGATGGTGGCGAGCAATGCTTTTAGTTTTCTCGCCTCTTGTGTCTGTGAATAATATCCAGCTTCACTTCAAGAGTAAGAGACTTCCTGGTCTTCTTAGCAACACTAGGCGACATTGCAGGGCGTTTTGGTGGTAAGTTGAGTGAGAGAAGACAAGCTGCTGCTGATGCTGTTATTGTTTTGAACAGGGGGAGTGAGTGGTGCGCATGTTGTCCATGAGAGGCGCTGGTGTATTCAAAAGCCTGTTGGCTTGCGTGATACAGCGGGGCTTTAAAATATAGAAATTCTACCCCCCGTGCTCTCTCTCTCTCTCTCTCTCTCTCTCTCTCTCTCTCTCTCTCTCTCTCTCTCTCTCTCTCTCTCTCTCTCTCTCTCTCTCTCTCTCTCTCTCTCTCTCTCTCTCTCTCTCTCTCTCGTTATGATGTAAAGTGTCAATAATGAAACAATAGTGGTTATAGTGTGTATGTTCTCAGATAATCAATTTTTTTCTTAGTTTTAATGAACTTGTGTGTTTGTAGTCACGGTTGGCAGAGACACCAGCAGATCCTGAGAGCTGTGCAGTGTACTTGGCTTACTCAGTGACGCTGCTGCACCATGGCTGTGTACTGCACACTGTGGTGCCAGGGGTGCCCTGGGGACATGCCCACTCTGCTCTGCCCACATACTCTCTGTTTGGAGGTATGTGATGGACTGGAGTTTATTTTTTTCAATATTATTTGTAGCAAACACATGATCTTTCTCTTTTAAAATACATATGTTTGTGTTTTTCCATGTATATTCTTGTCCATTAGTGTTTTTGTTAACTATAAACTGACACCTATGAATTAGTAAAGCTATAGATGTCACTACTAGGTAAATACAACTAGGTAGATATATACATTTATTAGAATCTAAAAATAGCAATAAATAAATCTTTTATCAAGTCGTCTTAATTAAGCAAATGTATCCACCTACCTGATTGTATAGGTTATCTTTTTTTTTTTTTTTTTTTTTTTTTTTTTTTTACGTAGGGAAGAGGGGCAAGGGCAAAAAAACGAAAGTTAGAAAAAGGCCCACTTGAGTGCTGGCTCTCCAAAGACTTCAAAAAGTGCCAAAACCGTCAGCCAGAATTAGGGGAGCAAATGCTTTGATACCTCCCTCTTAAAAGAAGACAAGTTGTAGGAATTTGGAAATACAGATGCAGGGAGGGAGTTCCAGAGTTTACCAGTGAAAGGGAGGAATGATTGAGCATACTGGTTAACTCTTGCATTAGAGAGTTGGACAGAATAGGGATGAGAGGAAGAAGAAAGCCTTGTGCAGCGTGGCCGCAGGAGGAGGGGGAGGCATGCAGTTAGCAAGATCAGTAGAACAGTTACCATGAAAATAGCGATAAAATATAGAAAGGGATGCAACATTTCGGCGGTGAGAAAGAGACTGAAGACAGTTAGTCAGAGGAGGGGAGTTGATGAGACGAAGAGCTTTCAATTCCACCCTATCAAGCAAAGCTGTGTGACTGGAACCCCCCCAAACATGCGAAGAGTACTCCATACAGGGACGGATAAGGCCCTTATACAGAGTAAGCAGTTGGAGGGGCGAGAAAAACTGTCAGAGACGCCTCAGAACACCTAATTTCATAGAAGCTGTTTTAGCAAGAGATGAGATGTGAAGTTTCCAGTTAAGATTATGAGCAAAGGACAGACCGAGGATATTCATTGTGGAAGAGGGAGACAGTTGAGTGTCATTGAAGAAGAAGGGATAGTTGTCTGGAAGGTTGTGTCGAGTTGATAGATGGAGGAATTGAGTTTTTGAGGCATTGAAAACTACTACATTTTCTCTGCCCCAATCGGAAATCTTAGAAAGATCGGAAGTCAGGCGTTCCGTGGCGTCCCCGCGTGATCTGTTGATTTCCTGAAGGGTTGGACGTCTCTGAAAGAATGTGGAAAGATGTAGGGTGGTATCATCAGCATAGGAGTGGATAGGGCAAGAAGTTTGGTTAAGAAGGTCATTAATGAATAATAGAAACAGAACCCTGAGGAACACCACTATTAATAGGTTTAGGAGAAGAACAGTAGCCGTCTACCACAGCAGCAATAGAGCGGTCGGAAAGGAAACTTGAGATAAAGTTGCAGAGAGAAGGATAGAAGCCGTAGGAGGGCAGTTTTGAAATCAAAGCTTTATGCCAGACTCTATCAAAACCTTTTGATATGTCTAATGCAACAGCAAAAGTTTCACCGAAATCTCTAAAAGAGGATGACCAAGACTCAGTAAGGAAAGCCAGAAGATCACCAGTAGAGCAACCTTGACGGAAGCCATACTGGCAATCAGACAGAAGATTGTGAAGTGATAGATGTTTGAGAATCTTCCTATTCAGGATAGATTCAAAAACTTTAGACAAGCAAGAGATTAAAGCTATAGGACGGTAGTTTGAGGGGTTAGAACAGTCACCCTTTTTAGGAACAGGCTGAATGTAGGCAAACTTCCAGCAGGAAGGAAAGGTACAAGTCGATAGACAAAGTTGGAAGAGTTTGGCCAGGCAAGGTGCAAGCACAGAAGCACAGTTTTAGAGAATAATAGGAGGGACCCCATCAGGTCCATAAGCCTTCCGAGGCAGCTGAGGTGTGGTGTTAGCAGTGAAGGCCTCTCTACCTTGAGTGAGAGAGGGCAGCTGGTGTGCAAGTCAGTGTTAGGTCCAGGGACACTGGAGTGTCTCACCCATCTAGTCAATAAGCATGTTGTTACTCTTATAGCAATGGTTTAAATGCTGTTTTGTGGGCTTCCTGCAGTAATAGTGATTCATCTATGTGTATTTCTGAGGTATCCTTTGGTGAAGCAATTGGTTGCCAGCATATTGAGCATCATCATGGCCATCCTGTCAGGCTGTATGGCAGTCGATTAATTTGTTAAATGGCAAATTTAAGTTTTTTTTCTGAAGTCATGTGATAATGGTTGATTGCTCCTCACCCAGAGCACTACCTGTTGGTCATCGTGCCAGGCGTCTGCATGCACATGCTAGACATGGGTTTGGATCACATGCCCAACAACCACATTGTGACCACTCCACCCCCTCAGCTCTTACCCAATGCACACCTCTTCCAGGTGAGACCAGTGGCTGCTTCAATTTGAGTAGTATCAATCTCTCTAACTTTTTTCTGCTTTTTTATGATGTGAACTAGTCTAAGACACATTTGAGAACTAAACTAGCAATCCTAATTGGAACGTGTTTGTTTGTGTGTGTGGCTTGTTTACTCTTCTCATAAAAAATAATAAATTTCAGACTTAACAAGAATACATTAAAAGTCATTAGTATGCTTGTTAGAGACTGTATAGTTTTGTCTGTCACTTTTGGTGTGTTAGCAGAGACAGCATTGTTTTCTTTGTTACTTTGGTGTGTTGTGTTTGGCTGCAGATTGTGAGTGGCAAGGTGCTGTCTGGCCGCAGCATCACCTTCGTGGACGGTGTGAACCAGATGACGGTGGAGGTGAGGGTGACCAAGGAGTCTCTCTTCTCCCTCTTCAAAAGCTCCACCATCCTCAGCACTCGCCTGGCTATACTGCATCTGGCGGCAGTGCACGACAAGGACCACGACCTGTCCCGTAAGGTGAGTCATAAATTTCCCTAGTGGATTTCTTGGACCACTTGTATATATCTGAACTTGCATGTACTACTGGAAAAACTTTAAACTCTGTGATGGAAATGAAAAACGGTGTATGATTTTTTTCTTTTTCTCCATCTCTCTTCAAGATGAACACTTTCCTCTGCTTTCAAAATAGTTCACTAGTTTTTAGCTTTTTCTTTGAAGTGTTTCTTACAGTTTTCCCAGTCATTGCAGACCATGCATATATGTAGACCTGGACTTCCATTGGTCAAGATACTGTTTTACAAGTGACTGGATGAATTCTTTACGTATCATCATGCCAGGTTTTGTAAATAAGGAAGTGGATATATTTCTTATGTAAGAGAGGCAGTGGTCAAGGGCAACAAAAAGCAAACAAACAATAAAAGATGAGAGATTAAAAGGAACATTAAAGTCAGAGTATGTGTCTTGAAATCTTGAAAAAGTTAATCATAGGAAGGAAGAAAGATATAAGTCAGCAAGGAGTGCCAGAGTTTACCAGAGAAAGGAATGAAGCTACTATAGTAGATAATTCTTTCACAAGAAAGGTGGGCAGAATAAGGATGAAAGGAGAAAGTGTTGTGCATTGAGGCTGTAGGAGTGGACACATGCACTTGGCAAGATCAGGAGAGCAGTTAGCTATAAGCACCCCTAGTACTGCACGATTTGTGTACATGTGAGCAAGATCCTGATATTTGTAATGAGTGCACTTGGATTCTTCACATGTTTCTATCTTTCATGTTTTCTAAGTAAGGGAGTGAGTGGATTTAGGTCAGTATTGGCAGTCTGGTCACTACTTATGGATGCTTGATTGAAGACTGACATACAGGGCTGTCTATGTTTGGCCAGTGTTGCATTCTCAGGGCCATCCTTCCTTCAGCACCTGTTTTTCATACTGGATATTATAAGTAGTAATTGTCTATGTTGCAGGAATTAACATATGAGAGGTTACAGGAAATCGGACGGTGGAGTAGTGGATAAGGTGGTGAGCATGAGATCGGGCAGATGTCCACGCTTAGGTTCAAATCCCACCACATACCGCTTTGAAGCTATGCCATTTGTTGAGTGTTTTAAAGTTACCTACATGTCACCATGATACCCAGGTTCTAGGTGGTAACATCAAAGATGCACTTGGATGGTGATATGGGCCCTAATATGGGTACCACTATAAATAAAATTGCCTGCGCCACAAATGGTTGGAAGCCTAACAGTGCTTCTCACATATACTCTCAAAGTATGCCTACAGACGCTATAGGCCATAACGTAAAAAAAACACAAAAAACACACACGCACACAACACTCCCTCCTTAGAACATAGGAACATAGCTAAAACAGGCAGGTGGCATTATCAAATGCAAAGTACTTAACATAGGTAGAGATAACCAACACAATAAGTACACAATAAGCCACAAAGTTCTGTTAGGTTCATGATTTGCAAAAAAATTTAGGAGTTATAGTTAGCTCTTATCTTGGTCCAAGAAAAGAATGCATAGAAGCAAGAAGTAAGGTTCTTTGAATATGGTATTAGGAGGAATTTTTTGGAGTGTTAAAAGCAGAAGTCACAAAGTAATATTAAAGTTATATTTGGCGCTGGTCAGACCAAGAAGGTGGTGGTGTAGTGGATAAGGTGGTGAGCATGGGACCAGGCAGACGTCCACACATAAGTTTGAATCCTACCACATACTGCTTTGAAGCTATGCCATTTGTTGAGTGTTTTAAAGTTACCTACATGTCACCATGATATCCATGTTCTAGTGGTTACACCGAAGATGCACTTGGGCCTTAATATGGGTACCACTATAAATAAAATTGGCTGTGCCTTTAATGGGTAGAAGCTGAACAGCGCTTCACACATATACTCTACAAGTATACTTACAGGCACTATAGTCCATAACATAAAAATAGAAAAATAAATTTAAAAAAAATTTAGAATATGCTGAACACTGTTGGTCCAACACATTACAGGAAGGATATGAGAGATTGCAGCCAGAGAAGCCCTGGCCGTCAGTCATTGCATACAGTGCCACTTTATTGGTGTTAATTGTGGCCTCTTTATGCTCGTTGGCTGATGAGCTGAGGGGCAAGAGCAAAGCCTGTGCGATCCCAGTGACCGTTGCATCAGAAGTCTTAGTGAGCCGCTCCAGGACTGGCACTTTTGTTAAAAACTGAGGCATCCCCAATACCCCATGGCCTGTCTTTGTGTACAGAGCAGCATTGGGGATGTCTCGTGTCAGATGTAGAGCCTTTTTTAGGAACATTCTTATTTCCAAATCATATCTATTTAAAGTGCATTTGCTTGTTTTGACCATGACATGTTGGTTCAGTTGTTTTGGCACAACAGTGTTATTTAATGCCCTAAAATTTTTTTGTGGTTATCTGAAGCAAGACAAGTTCCTCACATGGGCTACCAGGGCCCGCCTAGGCTCAGTGCGGCCCATGGCTAGCCCCACATCCAGGCCGAGATACTTGTATGTTTCTCCGGGCTTCATCACTCAGCCTTCTGTCACTGGCATTGAAGATGGAGGGGTTGACCAACTACCTCTTCCTCTTTCCGTCCCCGATGATGTTGACAGTGTCACATTTTGAATGGCTCAGTTTCAGCCCCAACCTCCCAGCCTCAACAACCTGCACATCGATTGAGGCCTATAAGGCCTAAAGGCTCCAGGGGGTGGATGCTGTTAATGCCACTTCATTCACATAGGTGATTTAATTTAGGGGTATACCGGCCAGATGCTCCCCTATGTTGATTGGCAATGAGGAGAGTGCCCAGTCTAGTGTGATGTTAAAGAGGTAGGGCGACAGGGATCACCCTGGAGCACTCCTCTAGTGAAGTTAATATCATCCCTTAGTATGTTAACGCTTGCTTTAGAATATAAGTTGATAATAAGCTTAGTGAGCACTGGTGAAAAACTTCACCCCCTGGTCATGGCCACCAAGGATGGTTGGCTCACTGAGTCAAAGGCTTTTTTGAAATCTATGAAGGCTACAGAGAGGTTCTTGAAATGGGCCGTGGCATCTTGTATCAGTTTTTTGAATGAGAAGGATGTTGGCTGCTACACCCTCCTTGGGCCCAAAGCCTTTCTGCTATGCAGGCAAGGGCAACACTGCCATGAGATGTGCTGCAATAATTTTGTTAAAGAGCCTGAGAAGAACTGATGTTATCATGATTGGGCAGAAGTCACTAGGCTCCTTAGCTTCAGGCATCTTTTGGATAAGTGTTGTTCATCCCTTGGCCCAACTCCAAGGGACTTCTTTTAGGAGCAGGAGGCCGTTGAAACCCCATTCTAGCTTCCTTATGTCGAATGTATGGATACACTCAAGTGCCCTGCCTTCCAGTCCAGGGGTTGTGTCTGCCTTCATGGATCTTATAACAAACCTTATTTCCTCCTCAGTTGTTAGGCCAGTGACATTTAGAGTAGGCCTTATAGCAGCTGGTGTTCTCATCCCATTAAAAAATATGTTTTTAGAAGAGGCCTTCCCAGAAGGCGGGATGGTGGGTGGACTGTCAGAAATAACTGAGTATTTCCCTGACAGCCCAGCCTCTTTCTTTATGCCATATAATCTGCACTAATCTATGTTGCCTTCTTTTAATATCCTGATTTGTCTGACTCACTGGGCTGCCCCTTCCCAGAGGTATATATGTATAAGCACTTGATGGGCACCACTTAGTGCTCCACCTCGCCAATGCAGGCAGGGACGGAAAGTCCAAGGGTTAATGACAACTGCTGCATGCTAGCGTGGACTTCCTCCTCAGACATAATGTGAGGAGGTGGTTGGGGACTGTTGGAGACAGAACACCCATTTAAAGGTGGAATGATAGGAAAGCCAGATGTTACAATGTCGTTCAGAGATGTATGAATGATAAAAGAGCCTTCATTTGATGTTACATTAGGTGAAGGAGGATCCCGGGGAGCCGGCGTAGACGCAGGATTACTCGGCAAGGCCGCTCGATGGACCTGGGCCTTATATGACTCTGCCCTGTGGGCCCCCTTGATCCCCTTGACTGTGCGATGGGGAAGGACATGTTCCTTAATCCTTGTATTGATGTTAGTGGCCCCCAGATGTTTGGCCTGATAGTCTGCCATCATTACCAGCTCCTCAGGATCCCACCTCGCCCTCCAGCACTTGAGCTGTAGAGCTGCCGCCTCAGTCTCATGGTACACAGAGGGGTGCTGAGACCGCTCATGGACTCTCCTTCCCCTGTAGGTGGTGAAGGTCCGAAGACATATTGGGCATGTAGGGCCCCTGTCATCATCATCACCACTTGCTGCCATAGTGAAAGGTACAAATAATTGCGACCACAGTCGCTCTGGAATATATAAATATATTGGCAGCAAAACAACAGAGGCCAAGTACGAGAAAACCTCTGTAGGAGGGAAAGTGTTAGCCATATTTAAAATTTGGGAGCGTTTCCCAAAGTTTAAGCGCATTGCCTGGCAGCAGGCTACATGGAGGCCCTAGCCCTTAAACTAGATTTGAATGGCTTCACAATTTTTTTTTTTTTTTTTTTTTTCATTTCAATGTCTGCCAAAACTGGGTGCATCTTATGAGTCCATGCATCTTAGTAGCCATCAAATTCGATAGATTTAACTTTTTCACTTCAGCCAACAGAAAATGGCTCCTAGTACTATGTCCGGGCTGGGTAGGGTGGGGAGATACTTGATTCAGAGGCATCTCTCTCTCTCTCTCTCTCTCTCTCTCTCTCTCTCTCTCTCTCTCTCTCTCTCTCTCTCTCTCTCTCTCTCTCCTCTCCTCTCTCTCTCTCTCTCTCTCTCTCTCTCTCTCTCTCTCTCTCTCTCTCTCTCCTCTCCTCTCCCCTCTTCTCTCTTTCTCTCTCTCTCTCCCACACTACAGAAATAATGATGATGGTGGTAAGTGATTTTTCATAATAGGTACGTACAATAAGAAATAAACCCCACAAATTTTATAGAAAAAAAATTATAATCTGCCTTCTCAAGGCTACTTTCTGAAGATGTTAAATGAGAAAAAATGTTAGTTTTTGTGGTAAACCAATCTATTGGTGCCATAATAAAAAAAAAATTATTTCCAGCATGGTACATCAGTACTTATCCTTATATAAGTGAGTCATACACCTTTGTTATAATGATGAAAGTTATCATACCATATATGACCTACATTCTGAGAGATTTCACACAGTATCTGGGAAGGAAAACACACCATCTTAACAGAAAGCAGCCATGACGTAATATGGCGTCATTTCTTATGTTACAAGTGCCCTGATGACACAAGTTATGTCTCATCGTGTTGAAGGGGTTAAGAAAGAGATAAGAAGGGACTGGTTCTCAGATAGACTGGTTGATGAATGGAATGGACTCGCTAATCATGTTGTTAGTGCTGAGTCAATAAGGAGCTTTAAAAGAAGACAGACAGATATATGGGTGGGGATGATAGGTGAAAATAAGTAAGTATGTTCCAACAGGGACTACCTCATGTAGGTCTGATGGTTTCTTGCAGCTTTCCTCATTTTCTTGTGTTTTCATCTCTATCCAAAAATTTATCCAATCTTGTAAATTTCCCAATTGATTCAACATTGGTAACCTATTGAGAGAGGCGGTGACATAGTGGATAAGGCAGTGAGCATGGGATCGGGCAGACATCCACGTGTAGGTTCGAATCTCACCCTGTACAGCCTTAAACATTTTTTCATTTGTGGAGCGGTTTAAAGTTACCTACATGTCACCATGATACCCAGGTTCTAGGTGGTTATACCCAAGATGAGCCTGGGTGGTGATATGGGCCCTGATATGGGTACCACTATAAATAAAATTGCCTGCACCACTAATGGGCGGAAGCTGAACAGCACATCCTACACACTCTTCAAGTGAGCCTATAGTCACTATAGGCCTCAATATAAAAAAAAAAAAAAAAAAAAACTTACTAAATCATTTTATGTTAGTTATTGTTATTTTTTCTTTTAATGTTGGAGGGCAACAGGACTATAAAAAATGGCCTACTGAGATGCCAGTACCCGTAGAGAGTCAAAAGCAGTCATAAAAATTTTAAGAATCAGTGTCTTGAAATCTGCCTCTTGAAAATATTCAAGTTCTAGGAAGGAGGGAATACATAAGCAGGCAAAGAGCTACAGATTTTATCAGCAAAAGGGATGAATAATTGAGAGTATTGGTCAACTCTTGCATTAGAGAGGTGGACAGAATGGAAGTAAGAGAAGGAAGAAAGTATAGTGTAATGAGGCTGTGGGAGAAGAGAAGGCATGCAGCTAGCAAGATCAGAAGAGCAGTTTGCATGAAAATAGCAATAGAGGATAGCAAGAGATGTAATAAACCACCTCATTATCCACCAATGTATTTGTGAATTCATTGCTTCCAATCATCTTTTTATCTCAAAATTTTCAAAATGTTTACTTTTGGATGATTCTTGGTCTGGTAAATAAACAGTTTCCGGGAAAGAATTTTGGGATGAGGTTCTTCCTGGGTTGTTGAAGGATACAGTCAGGGTGAAGATTTATTGATGTAATTTCTATCATCATTGTAATCATCATTATCATCAGGTTCAAGCAAACAATATCTTGAACAGATGTTTTATATGCATGACTGCTAAGGAGGCCAGGAACCAATTGCCTCCACTATAACTGTATTCCTTCCATACACTCACCAACTGACAATACAGTGCTGACAACTAACCCTCAATTCATCATTATCATCATCACAATAACCTGAAATAATGAGAAAAGATACTTCCATCATTCAGACTCTCTTGTTTATGGACATAAGAATTAGTATTCCAGAAAAGAGCTTTGATGTTAAGTGCCATGTGAAATATTAACAAGAGAGTTATCTCCTACAACCTAAGTATTCCATAGAGTGTGAGCCAATATTGCAGAAAATACAGCCTGTCTTCAACTGATCACTGGTATAAAGAGTGTAAATTCTCTGGCCTACAGCAACAACACAGCCCTTGAATGTTGAGAGCTGGCTGTATGTGCAGGATATAGGCAAGTCAATAATAGTACAGAGCATAGGTATTCAATAGTACAGCACAGAATGATTTCATATAAACTGTACCACCACAGTTTTGTGAAGCCAGCAAAGTGACTTGATTTCAAATCCCAATTTTGATAAAAGTAGGATTGGTTTCTTTAAGTTTTTGTTAAATAATTATATAATTTCTGTTTCTCTGATCCCTGTGACATTCCCAGCTGGACTGGAGTGTGGCAGAGCACTATCAGTACCGGGAGTGTCCTATTTTACTCCAGGAATTCTTGGTAGGACTGAAGTCATTCATAGTCATCATTGCTTTGCTAGCACAAGTGTGGTCAGAAGTCAACGTGTCACATTTACTTCCATTGTGTTTTTTTGTTTTCCACCAATCTTATTCTCTGATCTGCTTGCAGTTTGTATTCATAGAAGAGAGGAGTTGAAAATTAAGAAAAAACTTGACATTTACTTCCAAGGAGTTGTGTGTTTTCTTCAGAGTCTGATCTGCTGACAGTCTCTCTCCTCATGAAACCTTATTGTTGAGAGATTCTTAAAGGAGAGGACTTGAAAAACTAAGGGAAAATTTTCTATTTACATCTGAGCTTTGGATTTCCTCTTGACCTTAAATTTTGATCCCCTGTTATTTGGTATATTTGTCAAGGAAAGGACTTAAAAAATGAGGAAAACTTTAGATGAAGGGTTTGGTGAAGAGCTGAACATTTTAAAAAGCAGTTAAAGTGATTGTGACAAATTAATTGACTTCAGACTACATGTACAAGCTCACAGTACATGCCACTGTATCCACCATGCCAGGCCCATGACACTTAGAATGATGTTTAATCTTATCTAAACCTCTTGAAAGCTTTGTATAACCCACAGCATTGTAGGTCAGAAGTAGTGAAGGTACCTTATACACACAAATACAAGTAGTGTAGGATGTTCATGTCTTTACTACCATTGTTTTGGGAATGCATTTCTTATTTCACCAGATTTAACTTGACAAATTTATGCTTCAGTATTTCACTATGCAATCTTTCCATTTGCACAACAATTTTTCCCTGCTTCTCTCTCTCTCTCTCTCTCTCTCTCTCTCTCTCTCTCTCTCTCTCTCTCTCTCTCTCTCTCTCTCTCTCTCTCTCTCTCTCTCTCTCTCTCTCTCTCTCTCTCTCTCTCTCTCTCTCTCTCTCTCTCTCTCTCTCTCTCTCTCTCTCTGTTGTATACAGATGTAAATTTATATTCTTCTGAGATGAAAAATAGGAAAAGAAACTAATCCCCTGCCTTTTGTGAGAAGACTGACTCTGCAAACCTCTATCACATCACTTTCTCAGTAAACCAAGGTATTGATGTACCACTTGTGTAGAAATCTGCTTTGAGAAAATGAAGACCAGTATTTACAGACATTCAGACAAGTTGGAGGGAGAGATGGAGGGAAACGCAGGTGTAAGATGTTGAGTTTATTTCCTGCATAACTTGAGAGATGCCAGGATCTTGCACCGTTGCCTGTGCAAAAAAGAAAAGGAAGGTGCTAGAGGCATTGTACATTAGCAGAAATAAAAACATATATAGAGGTCATCAGGTGATGTGTGAGGGGATCCAGCTGCAGCACTCGGTGATCCCAGGTCACGGTTGGGGATCAATCAGCGATCTAGATTTGGGTTTGGCAGCACATCCTGAGTCTCCACCATTCTAAGGGGGGTCTGGGCTGGAGCAAATTCAGTTCTCCTGAAAAAGCAATAGGTGAAACCAGTCAGGAAATAAACTGAAGAGCACAGTATGTTTCAAGAGTCCCTGTAGTCATGATTGCAATAGGATAGAATGATCTTGAGGATATGTATCACCTTGTTACTTTTCCTCTCCAGTGTGATGGTCTTAAAACATTAGTAGCATAAGATTTCAGAGTTTTTTAGTTTTTTCATGGATGTGGAGGATTTGCAAGTGGGAAAGAACAGCTTAGTATTTCATGTTTGTTGTGCAGATGCAGTACAAGTGAATGAGAAGCAGGATTGACTTTTTAGGGGGCATAACTACTCTTGTTTTTCCTTATATATATATATATATATATATATATATATATATATATATATATATATATATATATATATATATATATATATATATATATATATATATATATATATATATATATATATATATATATATGATATCCACTCTAAGAACAGTCAACTTTATTCTTTTCATTGATTTATCTTATAATTTTTTATTCCTTTTTATTATGTTTCATCTTATTATAGTTTTCTGATGGTAGTTCTGGCGAAGGCCAACAAGAAAGGGCATTAAAAAGAAAGAAAATAAAATAAAAGGGTAACCTGATGATGATACCTGTCCCAATGAAGAGAGTTGTATACACTACATGAAGATGGTAAGGCATGATATTACAGCCACTACAATTTGTGTGAGAGGTGAAGGTGCCTGTTGGTTGATATAGATTAGAGAAATTGAAAAATTGCCTTGTAATTTGAGAGACGTTGGAGTTTAAGAATGATTGCCAGTATGTTGTAGAGCATGTAATGGTATAGGATTGTGATGTTTGAGAGAACGGTGAACTCTGCAGCTGTTATTTATGGAGGAGTAATAGTATTTGTTATTGTGGAGAAGAGAAAAAAAAATGAAATCCATGGGTGTTATTGTTTTCAGAAGGATGTAATTACTTGATGTGGATTAGAGAAAAAAAAATGTCAATGGAGGAAAACATGAAATCTAAGGCTATTGTTTTTAGAAAGATGCAAGTGTTTAGTAGTATGTGTTAAAGAAAAAAAACAAAGGAATACATGGCTATTATTGTTTATGTGAGGGGTTTCATTGTTCAGAGTGAATACACTAGTGTCAGTTGAAATGAAAGTGAGGTATCTGCCTTTGATAATATGACAGTATCAGTGTTTATGGTAATGAGGTTTGTGTTCATTACTGTTGAAGGTGCCATATGCTGGTTATATTACATATACAGAGAGGCTTCTCCTTGGTTGACTCCTTCCTAACACTCATGTTTACATCCAGCATATCTTGCTTCTTTGTGCTGTGTATGAAATTAAGAACTTGATGACTTGTATATTGTGAAGCTAAAAACACTTCTGGCTGCACCTCCATAATTTGCAGAAAGGCTCCAACTGATGTGACATGGGTTTTTAAGGGTGTTTTTGTGGTTGTAGTGACAGATTAATAAGGTTTCTACCTTTTTTTTAGCAAGAGAAACACTTGTGAGAACCTGACTAATCACCAATGTGGCCTTTGAAAATAATCCTGGTGAGAGAGCAAAGTGTTTCTATTTATAGGCTGAAACCGTTGAATTGGATGTTAGGTTTTTTGTGTGCTTGTTTTTTGTTCCTTGTATTGATTGTATTAAATAGTAGCAAGGTTGTGTATTTATGATTGCTACTGTGTACTGTTGTTCAGTATTCCTTATATTTGTAGGTACATTGTTATAATCCCACACTACAGATAAATCTGCTGCTCACTGCTCCATGTATATCAACCAGTGCCTTCTTATGATGTCCTTTGATGCTTTATATCAGATACACTTTAAAAAGTTACTTTCTCTTTTATTAGAAATTTTTTCACATAGGGACTTTCAGTAATTACCATATCTCTTTTTAAATCACAAATAAAGGTCAATTCTCAAATATCAATGGACATTGATTCTTTCTTATGAATAAATGTTGTTTGTATCACACATAAAGAAGTTATGTTTCTCTTGATATTTTAGCAATTGTGTACTTATAGTGTTAGTAGTACTTTATTAGTATTGGTAATATTAATAGCATTAGAAGTGCAGTAATCCCTGTCCGCACTACAGTTGATGTGGAGTGTGTGTGAAGATCCACACAACTTGGACACTCCGTCACTGCTGCAGGAGTACCTGGTGGGGGAGACGTATGCCGCTGTACACAAGCACATCGACTCAGACGCTGCCCATCTGCTTTCCTTGCTGCCCATTACCACAGCGCCCTTCACCACCGACACCGAGTACATTGTGAGCAAACCCTTCATTGCTCATTCAAAGTGTGCTAAGCCTTTTGACTGCTTTAGCTTCTCCTCACCTTGATATTAGTGTTTTGTGAGTTCAGATGAGACTTTTGAAAGACTACAGTTCCATCAAATGGTGTTGTCATGTGTCTAGTGAAGTTTTCAAAATAACTAACTTAATTTTTATTGAATAAGATTTCTTAGGATGGCTAGAAATTAAATGACTAGTGGCATTAGCAGTCAAAGGATTAAGGTTATATCTTATGAAGTTTTTGAGTTTTGCAGAGATTTTTACATCTACTTTGAGGTAAAATTTAGAGGTAGAGTTCCATATCTTGAAATATGTTTGTATTAAAATATTTGTGAACTTGGTATCATAAATGTGAATTCTAGATTTATTGAAGAGAAGAATTAGATCGATTCATTCATCCATAAAGTGTTCATTAATTGTAATTTTTCCAGCTTATTGGGTGATGTGTAATTCACTGTGTTTGCATGGCCGTGGCTTTCAGCATTGTGTCTTTGTGTCTGCTTCTCTCAGTTACCATTCCTCTCGGCCTGGAGATGGCTGATTGTGCGAAGGAAAACTTTGAGTTTCTTCAGTTTACCATTCTAATTTTATTTATTTTTTTTTTTTCATTCATCCAATATTCAATGTATAATTTGTCAGATATTTTATTACAGTGGATACTTTGCTCTTCTTATACAGTTGAACTACACCATTCATACACCTTGCTAATCGTGCAACTCATCATTCATCTAACTTTTACACATAGAATTTAATTTGTCATTCATATGTTTGTCCCATGATTCATTCAGTGTCACCTTGTTGCTGACCACGCTGTGTTTACTTCAGGTCAGTGTCGTACTAGGTTCCATACACAAAGCATCATCCACACAAGCTTTGTGAAACTTTGTGCTATTTTATTGCTTTCCTTTGTTATTTATGTTGAAAGTAACGAGAAAGTGTGTGTGTGTGTGTGTGTGTGTGTGTGTGTGTGTGTGTGTGTGTGTGTGTATTTACCTAATTGTATTTACCTAATTGTAACATACGGGAAAAGAGCTATGCTCGTGTTGTCCCGTCTCCATATCTATTAATGTCCAGCTTTTTCTTAAAATCATGAATATTCCTTGCGTTGACCACTTCCACGTCTAAACTATTCCATGCTTCCACCCTTCTATGAGGGAAGCTATATTTTTCACATCTCTCCTATAAGTGGCCATTTTAGTTTTTTCCCATGCCCTCTCGACATTCTTTCATTCCACATACACAGATCTTCCCTATCCATTTTTCCATGCCAATCATCACTCTGTATATTGCTATCAGGTCTCCCCTTTCTCTTCTGTTTTCCAGGGTCGGAAGTTGCATTCTTTTCAGTCTGTCTTCATAAGTCAAATCTCTTAAGTCAGGCACCATTTTGTTGCAGCCCTCTGTACTTTCTCTAGTTTCCTTATGTGTTTCTTTAAGTTCGAGCCCACTGTATTGTTGCATATTCAAGCCTCGGTCTTATCATTGCAGTAATTATTTTCTTCATCATTTCTTCATCTAAATATCTGAACGCCACTCTTATGTTCCTCAATAAGTTCAATACTTCTCCAATTATTTTGTTTATATGTCTCTCTGGCGATAGGTCATTGGTAATTGTCACCCCAAGGTCTTTTTCTTCATGACTGGTTTTATGTCTTCATTTCCTATCTTGTACATACTCCTGATTCTTCTTTCACTCTTGCCAAACTCTATTTTCTTGCATTTTGTCGTGTTGAACTCCATTTGCCATGTACAGCTCCATTTCCATATTCTGTCCAAGTCTTCCTGGAGTAGTTCGCAATCTTTGTCACATCTCACTTTTCTTAACAATTTTGCATCGTCTGCAAATAGGCTCACATAACTGGACACCCCATCCACCATGTCATTTATGTAGACTGCGAACATTACTGGTGCCAACACTGATCCCTGTGGAACTCCACTCTCCACCAATCCCCATTCTGATGGTCTGTCCTTAATTATTGTTCTCATTTCTCTTCCTACCAAAAGTCTTCCATCCATTTTAGTAAACTGCCATGCACTCCTCCTACCATTTCAAGTTTCCAGATCAGTCTCTGGTGTGGTACCTTATCAAAGGCCTTTTTTAAATCCAGATATATTCCATCAGCCCAACCATCTCTTTCCTGTATTACATCTATCACCCTCGAATAGTAACATATCAGGTTTGTCGTGCATGAACGCCCTTTTCTAAAACCAAATTGACACTCACAAAGTATGTCATTTTTGTCCAAGAAGTCTGTCCATCTATTCTTCACCACCCTCTCACACATCTTAGCTACCACACTTGTAAGTGACACTGGTCTATAGTTCAATGGGTCTCTCTTGTTACCTGATTTATAGATTGGGACAATGTTAGCTTTTTTCCAGTCTTGGGGCACTACACCTTCCCTTAATGAGGCATCCATTACTTCACAAACTTTTTCTGCCAATTGCTCCCATTCTCTTAAAATCCATTTTGATACCCCATCAGGTCCCACAGCTTTTCTCACTTCTAAACTCCCCATCATTCTCTTCATCTCCACATACACAGTTACTTGAAACTCCTTCATAATCCCTTTCTGTTCCATTACCAGTGGTTTGTCAAAAGCAGTCTCCTTTGTGAATACCTTCCAGGGTCGGAAGTTGCATTCTAGCCTCAGTCTGTCTTCATAAGTCAAATCTCTTAAGTCAGGCACCATTTTGTTGCAGCCCTCTGTACTTTCTCTAGTTTCCTTATGTGTTTCTTTAAGTTCAGCCCACTGTATTGTTGCATATTCAAGCCTTGGTCTTATCATTTATCAATTATTTTCTTCATCATTTCTTCATCTAAATATTCTCGCCACTCTTATGTTCCTCAATAAGTTCAATACTTCTCCAATTATTTTGTTTATATGTCTCTCTGGCGATAGGTCATTGGTAATTGTCACCCCAAGGTCTTTTTCTTCATGACTGGTTTTATGTCTTCATTTCCTATCTTGTACATACTCCTGATTCTACTTTCACTCTTGCCAAACTCTATTTTCTTGCATTTTGTCGTGTTGAACTCCATTTGCCATGTACAGCTCCATTTCCATATTCTGTCCAAGTCTTCCTGGAGTAGTTCGCAATCTTTGTCACATCTCACTTTTCTTAACAATTTTGCATCGTCTGCAAATAGGCTCACATAACTGGACACCCCATCCACCATGTCATTTATGTAGACCGAACATTACTGGTGCCAACACTGATCCCTGTGGAACTCCACTCTCCACCAAGCCCCATTCTGATGGTCTGTCCTTAATTATTGTTCTCATTTCTCTTCCTACCAAAAGTCTTCCATCCATTTTAGTAAACTGCCATGCACTCCTCCTACCATTTCAAGTTTCCAGATCAGTCTCCGGTGTGGTACCTTATCAAAGGCCTTTTTTAAATCCAGATATATTCCATCAGCCCAACCATCTCTTTCCTGTATTACATCTATCACCCTCGAATAGTAACATATCAGGTTTGTCGTGCATGAACGCCCTTTCTAAAACCAAATTGACACTCACAAAGTATGTCATTTTTCTCCAAGAAGTCTGTCCATCTATTCTTCACCACCCTCTCACACATCTTAGCTACCACACTTGTAAGTGACACTGGTCTATAGTTCAATGGGTCTCTCTTGTTACCTGATTTATAAATTGGGACAATGTTAGCTCTTTTCCAGTCTTGGGGCACTACACCTTCCCTTAATGAGGCATCAATTACTTCACAAACTTTTTCTGCCAGTTGCTCCTGCATTCTCTTAAAATCCATCCTGATACCCCATCAGGTCCCACAGCTTTTCTCACTTCTAAACTCCCCATCATATTCTTGATCTCCTCCACAGTTACTTGAAACTCCTTCATAATCCCTTTCTGTTCCATTACCAGTGGTTTGTCAAAAGCAGTCTCCTTTGTGAATACCTTCCGAAAGCATCCATTCATAGCCTCTGCCATTTCCTGGGATCCTCACTGCATACTCCATTTACTTCTAAACTTTCAATACTTTCTCTATTTTTGATGTTGTTGTTCACATGTCTGTAAAAAGCCTTGGTTGGTCTTTACATTTATCAATTATATCCTTTTCTTGTTTCTTTCTTTCTTCTCTTCTAATCAACACATATTCATTTCTTGCTCTTTTGTAACTTTCCACTGCTTAATCCGTCTTTTCCTTCTCCACCTCTTCCATGCATCCTCTTTTCTTGTTCTAGCCTTTTCACATCTATCGTTAAACCAGTCCTGCTTTCCAACTTCTATGTTGTCTTATTGGTACAAATTTTTCTCACCTTCTTTGTATATTTTTATAAATTCCTTCCACTTTTCATTTGCTCCTTAGCACTCTTGAATTTCATCCAATTTGTCTCTTGAAAGAATTTCTTTAGGTTTCCAAAATCTGTCTTGGCATAATTCCATCTTCCCACTTTATATTCTTCATTTCTTCTAGATTTCTCTTCATCTATCACCTTGAACTCCAAAACTGCATGATCACTCTTTGCTAAAGGGCACTCCACCCTCATCTCCTCAATGACCATTGGCTCTGTACTAAAGACCAAGTCCAGTCTTGACGATGCTCCCTCTCCTCCAAACCTAGTATCTTCTTTGACCCACTGAGTTAACACATTTTCCATTGCCAGTGTCAATAGTGTATTTCCCATGTTGTCTCTGATCCTTCCATTGACCAGTCCTCCCAACACACCTCTTTACAATTAAAATCTCCCATCATTATAGTTCGTTCACAGCCACCCAACATTTCTTCCAGACATGTTCCTGTATCACTTATCATTTCTTCATATTCCTGTACTGACCATGCATTTGTCTTAGGTGGTACACACCACTATGTAGTGCCTCTTTTTCCTTCATTAGTTTCTGCTCTGATCTTTAGCACTTCTGCCTTTCCCATACCTTTTTCACTTGATCCACCTTTATATCTTTTTAACCAGCAACATCACTCCTCCTCCCATCTTACCTACTCTATTTCTTTTCCAAACATTATATTTCCTTCTCCAACCTTCATCAGGTCTTCTCCCTCTCTCAGTTTTGTTTCAGTAAGACCCACAATATCTGGGTTCTTGTCCCTCAAGTAATCGTTGAGTTCTAAAATCCCCGATATCACTCCATTTATGTTGGAATACATTACATTTCGCTCATATGTAAGTTTCTTTAGTCCTTTCTTGCTGTACTTTTCTGGGTTATGAACCACTTCCTCAGTCTCATATCCAAGATTCTCCAGAAAAACTCTTTCTTCTCTTCTTCTGTCCTCTCTGTGTGTGTGTGTGTGTGTGTGTGTGTGTGTGTGTGTGTGTGTGTGTATTTACCTAATTGTATTTACCTAATTGTAACATACGGAAAAGAGCTATGCTCGTGTTGTCCCGTCTCCATATCTATTAATGTCCAGCTTTTTCTTAAAATCATGAATATTCCTTGCGTTGACCACTTCCACGTCTAAACTATTCCATGCTTCCACCCTTCTATGAGGGAAGCTATATTTTTCACATCTCTCCTATAAGTGGCCATTTTAGTTTTTCCCATGCCCTCTCGACATTCTTTCATTCCACATACACAGATCTTCCCTATCCATTTTTCCATGCCAATCATCACTCTGTATATTGCTATCAGGTCTCCCTTTCTCTTCTGTTTTCCAGGGTCGGAAGTTGCATTCTTTTCAGTCTGTCTTCATAAGTCAAATCTCTTAAGTCAGGCACCATTTTGTTGCAGCCCTCTGTACTTTCTCTAGTTTCCTTATGTGTTTCTTTAAGTTCGAGCCCACTGTATTGTTGCATATTCAAGCCTCGGTCTTATCATTGCAGTAATTATTTTCTTCATCATTTCTTCATCTAAATATACTGAACGCCACTCTTATGTTCCTCAATAAGTTCAATACTTCTCCAATTATTTTGTTTATATGTCTCTCTGGCGATAGGTCATTGGTAATTGTCACCCCAAGGTCTTTTTCTTCATGACTGGTTTTATGTCTTCATTTCCTATCTTGTACATACTCCTGATTCTTCTTTCACTCTTGCCAAACTCTATTTTCTTGCATTTTGTCGTGTTGAACTCCATTTGCCATGTACAGCTCCATTTCCATATTCTGTCCAAGTCTTCCTGGAGTAGTTCGCAATCTTTGTCACATCTCACTTTTCTTAACAATTTTGCATCGTCTGCAAATAGGCTCACATAACTGGACACCCCATCCACCATGTCATTTATGTAGACCGCGAACATTACTGGTGCCAACACTGATCCCTGTGGAACTCCACTCTCCACCAAGCCCCATTCTGATGGTCTGTCCTTAATTATTGTTCTCATTTCTCTTCCTACCAAAAGTCTTCCATCCATTTTAGTAAACTGCCATGCACTCCTCCTACCATTTCAAGTTTCCAGATCAGTCTCCGGTGTGGTACCTTATCAAAGGCCTTTTTTAAATCCAGATATATTCCATCAGCCCAACCATCTCTTTCCTGTATTACATCTATCACCCTCGAATAGTAACATATCAGGTTTGTCGTGCATGAACGCCCTTTTCTAAAACCAAATTGACACTCACAAAGTATGTCATTTTTCTCCAAGAAGTCTGTCCATCTATTCTTCACCACCCTCTCACACATCTTAGCTACCACACTTGTAAGTGACACTGGTCTATAGTTCAATGGGTCTCTCTTGTTACCTGATTTATAGATTGGGACAATGTTAGCTCTTTTCCAGTCTTGGGGCACTACACCTTCCCTTAATGAGGCATCAATTACTTCACAAACTTTTTCTGCCAGTTGCTCCTGCATTCTCTTAAAATCCATCCTGATACCCCATCAGGTCCCACAGCTTTTCTCACTTCTAAACTCCCCATCATATTCTTGATCTCCTCCACAGTTACTTGAAACTCCTTCATAATCCCTTTCTGTTCCATTACCAGTGGTTTGTCAAAAGCAGTCTCCTTTGTGAATACCTTCCGAAAGCATCCATTCATAGCCTCTGCCATTTCCTGGGATCTTCACTGCATACTCCATTTACTTCTAAACTTTCAATACTTTCTCTATTTTTGATGTTGTTGTTCACATGTCTGTAAAAAGCCTTGGTTGGTCTTTACATTTATCAATTATATCCTTTTCTTGTTTCTTTCTTTCTTCTCTTCTAATCAACACATATTCATTTCTTGCTCTTTTGTAACTTTCCCACTGCTTAATCCGTCTTTTCCTTCTCCACCTCTTCCATGCATCCTCTTTTCTTGTTCTAGCCTTTTCACATCTATCGTTAAACCAGTCCTGCTTTCCAACTTCTCTATGTTGTCTTATTGGTACAAATTTTTCTCACCTTCTTTGTATATTTTTATAAATTCCTTCCACTTTTCATTTGCTCCTTAGCACTCTTGAATTTCATCCAATTTGTCTCTTGAAAGAATTTCTTTAGGTTTCCAAAATCTGTCTTGGCATAATTCCATCTTCCCACTTTATATTCTTCATTTCTTCTAGATTTCTCTTCATCTATCACCTTGAACTCCAAAACTGCATGATCACTCTTTGCTAAAGGGCACTCCACCCTCATCTCCTCAATGACCATTGGCTCTGTACTAAAGACCAAGTCCAGTCTTGACGATGCTCCCTCTCCTCCAAACCTAGTATCTTCTTTGACCCACTGAGTTAACACATTTTCCATTGCCAGTGTCAATAGTGTATTTCCCATGTTGTCTCTGATCCTTCCATTGACCAGTCCTCCCAACACACCTCTTTACAATTAAAATCTCCCATCATTATAGTTCGTTCACAGCCACCCAACATTTCTTCCAGACATGTTCCTGTATCACTTATCATTTCTTCATATTCCTGTACTGACCATGCATTTGTCTTAGGTGGTACGTACACCACTATGTAGTGCCTCTTTTTCCTTCATTAGTTTCTGCTCTGATCTTTAGCACTTCTGCCTTTCCCATACCTTCTTTCACTTGATCCACCTTTATATCTTTTTTAACCAGCAACATCACTCCTCCTCCCATCTTACCTACTCTATTTCTTTTCCAAACATTATATTTCCTTCTCCAACCATCATCAGGTCTTCTCCTCTCTCAGTTTTGTTTCAGTAAGACCCACAATATCTGGGTTCTTGTCCCTCAAGTAATCGTTGAGTTCTAAAATCACTCCATTTATGTTGGAATACATTACATTCCGCTCATATGTAAGTTTCTTTAGTCCTTTCTTGCTGTACTTTTCTGGGTTATGAACCACTTCCTCAGTCTCATATCCAAGATTCTCCAGAAAAACTCTTTCTTCTCCTCTTCTGTCCTCTCTTCATTTTTTTTCAAAGCCTCCTTTCTCAACTCATTTAACATTTCTCTTTCCTTTTCACCGAGATCTCTTCTCAACCAAATCTTCCTTGTTGTTTCCTGCTGGGCTAGCCTCCATGACTTCTCCACCAATTCATCTACATCCTTTTGTGACTTAAGTTTGATTCTTATTGGCCTCATACCTTCTCTTGTGAACTTTCCAATTCTATGGAAGTCCTCTATTTCTTGTACTAGGTCTTTTCCTCCTCCTGCACCACATTAATGATATTATTTATCACCTTTTTATGTTTTTCTCTCTCCATTTTACTCGGTGTCTTATCCTCCTCCACACCAAATATCACCACACATCTCTTTTTGTCTACAGTTTCCCTCACCAATGTCTCATTTGACTTAATAACCTTCACCACTTTCTCAGCAATCTTCTCTTCTATGATCTGTTGATCTATAATTTCAGCAAGGCCCAAAGTTTTCTCCCAGACTCTTTGATTTCCTTTTCCAGACTTGCAACTTTGTAATTTACCTCCTTTCTTTCCACTTCCTGACTTTTTTCCATTCAGCCTGCTTCTCCATCACTTTTCCTAGAGATTCTCCACATTTTCGCAATTCACTTTAATTAGCTTAACTTCCTCTTTCAGTGCTTCATTTTCCTTCTTCATATCGGCACACTCTTTCATTACATTGTCATAACTCGTTTCCAGGCCCTCATACTTTTCAAACAGTTTTTCAATTTTACCTTCCAACTCCAGAATTTTCTTCACATAAACGCTCTTCTCCATTATTCCTTGAAATCCTGTGAAGTCTGATTCATCTTTCGAGTTCACGGCCGCCATGTTGCGCAGATGTAAACAAACCAGCTGATGGCTCAAACGCAGGCTACAGTTTATATTCACCTTCCCTGGACATTATTTTGCTAATCAACAGTTAACATGACTATATGGAGACGGGACAAACATTACAAGCTCCTTTCCCACCTTGGTTACTCTTAGGCAATGGTAACTGTAGAATTAGAGATGATTGCTCTGGAGCTCAGCGACCACATCCGCCATCGACGGTGTCCCGTGTGTGTGTGTGTGTGTGTGTGTGTGTGTGTCAGTAATATTGGGAGACAGGCACAAACAAATGCACACAAGAAACTTTATGACTTGATAAAATCATACCTTAACCCTCTTCTATCACTCCTTCTGCTACTGCATTTTATTGTTATTGTGCACACTTAAAAACCTGTACTTATGTTTATATTGCACATGAAATTACTGCTATCACGCTCCTGTCATTCAAAAACTCCTGAGTTATGATGTCCCTTGATTGTTGAGTTTATATACTTTTATTGAGAAAAGTTCTTCATATATTCTCCAGTGTATGCATCCATCTTAGCTCCTAATTGTCCACAATAAGGTACCATATTTGATGGCATATAGGTCATACCTTTATTTAGTACTTTTGCATGCATCATTGCTTTATTGCTGGTATTATTATCATTACCAGTATTATCACTTTAAAAATTAATTTTTGTAATTACAAAAGCAATATAGCCTGTGAGGGTGTGATGCATGTTTATAAATATCAGCTGATTGGCACTCTGACTCAACCTTGCAGGAATCTCCAGCTGAAGAAAATGTCCGCATCTCCTACTGCTTGCTGGAGAACGCTTGCATCATGCTGCTGTCGCCTAGAGAGAGGGTGGTACGCTCCCTGACAGACACGTGGACCAGGCTTTGGGAACACACCACCACACGCCACCACCACCGCTTCTCCCTCACTGATGTGGTAGAGAAGCTTATGGTGTCTCTTGACACATACAAGGTGAGTTGAAGCTATCAGTGTAGTGTACAACAATTCAAAGTGATGGAATAACTGATGAAATGTTTGTTGCAAACATTACAGAATAGAAAGGAATGCAATTTCTTGCTGGTACAGTATTTGAAGGTGGCCATAGGATAAGAATAAGTGTCTCAGAGTGGCTAGTGATTATAGATTGTAGATGGTACAATATTTGGAAGTTGCTGTAAAATGAGAAAAGGGATTTCAGATTGGTTACTAATTAAATAAAGATGTTCCACTCGGCAGTGACAAAGTTAAGGAGCACTCCATTTTTGGATAATCTTTCTGGTTAGTTCTCTTTTGGAATTAGCATCTTTAGTGGGCCTGATTTCCACCATCATTTTATTTCCCTTTGTCACAGTACATATCAAATAAAAGTAGATCAATCAGAAAAGGAATTGGCCTTCTTTTTGTTTATTTATTTAATTTTTTTTCTCATTCAGCTGTTTATTGCCACAGATTGGCCACCTGTTTCAGTTCTCTCCAGTTGTCTCTTCCATTAATGCTAGTCTGTCTAGGTGCATTAGTATTGCATCTTTTCATTATTTTCTCTATTGCACTGTCTCCTGTCAAGAAGCATTTTCAGATGTTTTGAACTTCCCATGCATGAGTGTTCTCCAGTTGTCAGTCCTGTTCTTGTTAATTCCCAAGCAGGTCATTCTTTACATTACATTGTCTGTCTCTGTTAAGCATAGTCATAAAAGTAGAATAAGAGAAAAGGAAGTCTTCCATGCTATTTTTAAATTTCTCTGTGTTACGATTGCAGCCCGAAGCGTTGTCCCAGGGCAGCACTCCTGTGTCACCAGCCAGTCCTCTGGTGGGTGGCCTGACCATCACCTCACTGGGACTGACGCTGGCACACCTCATGTTTGACCCTTTGCCCTTCAATGAGGCTGAGAACACCACGTCTTCCAAGCTAGAGCACCTATTGTCTGTGGTGGGTAAATTTACATGCAGTCTTGAGTATCATTAATCAACAGAAAAGTTCAGGATGATTAAAATTTTGATAAATTTTGTCTTGATCCGTGAACAAAAATTTCGTCCAGGAACAGAATTGATTTGGTACGAGATAGTGTTGTTATGGTACCACACTGTAAACAATGTTTCATGTGCTGTTTTGTGTTCTTTTTTTTTTTTTTTTCCATCTCTCCATTAAATTGGTCTTCTTTATGCCTCCCTAGAGAGTGAAATGTGTTAGTGATAGTGGTGTAAAAATTAAAGAAGCCTATGTGTATTACAATAGAAATCAAGAAAGCCATACCAGCAAAGCATCTTGGAAATAATACTAGTGTTCAATCCACACAAATGAAAACAGAAAATAAGAACTTTATTACAAATGTGGAACACTAGAATAAAGATTATTATTTCCAAGATGCTCTGCTGGTATGGTAAGTCTCAGAATTCATGAGATTCTGCTAGATGTTTGTTTGGGCTGCCATATTTGTCATCACAGCTGATCACAACACAGAGGTGCCTCACCTCCAGGATAGATAGTGATAAATGATAAGTGTCATCAGGAAGACTAGCGTGTACTGTCTTGCTGTCATTTAGATTCTGTTACTATTTCAACAATGATCCTTTGTTTATTCTAGCTGAGGGGTACACAAAAGCATTTGACAGGGGATACATGCTGCAGGGACCCTAAGGTGTGAGCCAAGTTGCTCCCTCAAATGCAACCTGGGGTGCAGGAACAGATTAATTTATTTTACATTGATTCCAATGGGGAAAATTATTTTGGTTTACAAACATTCGGTTTGCAAGTGACCTTCAGGAAGGAATTAAGTTCGTCAACTGAGGCTCCACCATATTGAAATCAGTAGTAATTTGTTACCTCATTTGGCAGTATTGGTGTTGGCAGACACAGAAAGGTGTCACTTGGCTGTTACCAGTGTAAATGAAGTGAGATGAAAATGTTTGTTGTGTCATTAGTCATTTCTGCTTGTCTGTATTATGTTCTATAATATAAAGAAATTATTTGTGCCATCATGTAGTTTTGGAGCTGGCAGATGCTAAACTTTATAACTTAAATATTAGTATAGACTGTAGATAAAATGAGAAGAAAATGTATAGTGTCATTACTTTTTTTTTTTTTTCTTTTCTTTTCTTTGCTGTGGACAGAATCTTCGAGAGCTGAGCATGTACTGCCTGAAGCACTTCCCCCACGAGTCCCCCATGAGGGTGCACGCTGTGGCTAGCAAGTATGTCTGCACTCAGCTCCAGGCAAGTCATTCCCCAGCCAAAGTACTATAACAGAGAAACTAACTGATGAACTTTGTGCTCATTTCTAAACACAAGTTGCTTTACATTAAGAGATGTTGTATGTGAACAGTTTAGGGTTTAGTGCATCCTCTCTTTTTCTTTATTTTGGGGGATGGGACAGTGAATAGCAAGTGGAACTGGAATTTTAGGGTCTTCCATGTGTTACTTTGTGAAAAGCCTTTTTAATATCTAAGTACACAGTGTTGCCCCATCCATCTCTTCTGTGTACCTCATCTATTACTCTTGTATAGAGACATAGTAAATTTATTATACATGATTTTTCTTTTCCAAATCCAAATTAGGAGTTATTTATCATTTCATTGTCCTCCAGATATTGCAGCCATTTTTCTTTGATTGCAATTGCACAGATGTTTCTCTCAATACAAGTCAGTGACACTGGTCTATAATTAAGGGGCTGTCTTTTCCCCTCCTTTTTATATAGGGAGTATATTTACTCTTTTCCATTCTTTTTGTACTTTACCTTCTTTCTAAGAGCTGTTGATCACATCCCAAATTGGTTCTGCCAGCTGTTCTCTACATTCTCTTAGAGTCCATCCTGACACTCCATCTGGCAGGGTTGGAAAAAATCATGATTTTTTTCAAAAAAATTTAAAAAAAATTGAATTTTTTTATTTAAATCATTTTTTTTATTAAAATGATTTTTTTACTTGAATCTCTTCCTGATGTCCAAGTTATTTTTTTTTCGTACTGTGATGGCATTTTGTATTAAACACTTTATGTTATTATGGAAGCATAGTTTAAAGCTGCTTTTACACATTACCCAAGTTAAAAAGAATTTTTAATTTCAAAACTTCAAAAGTATCATTATACCACATTAGTCCATTAATTTATAGTTGATTCATATGTGAAATTATTTACACTTTGTTTTAAGTACAGAAAACACATAGGAATTTCAATGAGAAAATATGAAAGAAATCATTGTTTTTATTAGACAAATGTAATAAAGAGAATAAATTAATTGTTTGAGAACAAAAGTTGTGATTTCATTTTTTCTTGTAATAGTGTACTTGACATCCCATACACAGCACTGGTGAAAAGTTGCCAGCTTGTGTATTTATTGGCAGACTTGGTAATTTCATTTAGACCACATTCTAGAACAGTATTTATAGATTAATTAAAATGATGTTAATGTTAACTGAAAAACAATATATTCTTTTTATCTGGTAATTATATAAAGATCTTATTTTCTCTTTGATATGCTTTCAACATTGCTTTGTAAGAGAAGGCATGGCAATAATTCACTGGTGTCTGAGTGTACCCTGATTTGTACAGGAACAGTACAGGTCCAAGACCAGTATAAGTAGTTCATCCCATTTTCCTTTTAATGCAATCATTTCTTTTTATATAGTGTGTTAATAAATCTAATTATTTGACATAGCATGGGTATTTTGATTTAAATTAAGATTTTTTTACTCTGATTTAAATTGATTTAAATTACTTGATTTAAATTATTTGATTTAAATCATTCCAACCCTGCCATCTTGCCCCATTGATTTTCTGATATCCACCCTTTGATTAACTTGCTAATTTTCTGTTTATGCACCATAACATTTCTTAAGCTCTCTTGCTTCACATTGTTGTTTGACTGTGAAATCTCCCTCTATATTAAATGCATATCTAAAGCTCTCATTCATCAGTTCACTCACTTCTTTTGTTGTTTCACATACTCTATTTTCCTTAATCAAATTAGTGACAGTCTCTCTGTTCATCATCTTTCCATTTATATACTCATAAAAAGGCTTGGGTTCCTCTTCACATCTCTTTACTATATCCCTTTCAAACTTTCTTTCCTCCTCTCTTCTTATTCTAATATATTCCTTTCTTGCCTCTTTATATTGCTTCTTGTTGTTTTCTCTATTTCAATGCTTCTTTAATTTCTTCCAAGCTGCATCCTTACGCTTCTTAGCTTTTGCACATGCAGCATTATACCACGTGTGCTTGCTCTTTTACTCTGTATATGGGAACATACCTCTTTATCCCCTCATGGTTATTTATCTAGGAATACTTCATACCCCTCTTTTGCTGTTTTTTGCCCTGTATGGTTTCTTTCCAATTAATACTACCAAAGTACTTACTTAATCCTTCAAAATTTGTCTTGGCATAATTTAATCTTCCTTGTTTATGTCGCTCATTACATTTCAAAATTTCCTGATCCTGTAATTCAGCTTCCTGAACCACATGATCACTTTTCTCATCAGGCTATGATTGTTGGACAAGGCTGTGGTTTTTTTGCAAATATCAGATCAAGCACAGATGGTTCTCGCTCCCTCTTATACCTTGTATAGTCCTTCACCCATTGGTCCATTGTGTTTACCATTACCAGTTGTAACTTTTTCCCTTTGTATCCAAATGTTGCTATACAGGCAACCCCCGTTTAACAAAGGTTCACACAACGAAACTTCGCTACAACGAAGGTTTCATTTTACTACCATCTGCTCGTTTAACGAACACCAAACTCGCTTTAATGAAGTTTTATATAGGTATTTTTTTCAAAATTTGAAAGCCCCACTGTATCACGCAAGCTGACAGGCTTTTGAATACACCAAGAGCTGCTGGTACTAAGGCCTGCCTCAGGAGAAATCCTGAGACACCTGTAGAATAAAGATCAAGATCAAGATCAAGTCTCGTGGACAACATGCGCACCACTCACTTCCCAGTCAAAACATAACAGCGTCAGCAGCAGCTCGTCTTCCCCAGCTCAACTTACTACCAAAACGCCCTGCAATGTGGCCTAGTGTTCCTAAGAAGACCAGGAAGTCTCTTACTCTCGAAGTGAAGCTGGATATTATTCACATACACGAGAGAGGCCAGAAAACTAATAACATTGCTGGCCACCATCTTGACTCCATCTACTGTCTACTATTTTCAAGTCAGCAGACTCTATTAAGAAGGCTGGTGAGACTGTATCTTCCTTGCAAGCTAAAAGAACCACCTGAACTCATGACTCTACAATGGATAAAATGGAAAGCCTTGTGGAAATGTGGTACATAAATTTTGTATGCGGTACAATGATGCGCACTTTCTTTACATTCCACAGGTTGCCGGCTAGTGTCTTTTCCGTTTCACTCTCTCTCCCTTCATAAAGTTAAGATCATCAACATTATAAAGTTACGTACATACATACATTAGTGTACATTATAATGACTTAAATTAAACTACCTAAATGTTTAACTTCATAATTTTTACTTACATTAAACCTTTTACTGTACTATGATGCACTCTCGCTTTGCTTACTCTCAATGGAAGTTCAAATCAGGGGTTAAACTTGTTATAATCGGTTCGCTTAAAAAAGTTTTGCTTAATGAAGTGTTTTTTAGGAACATAACCCCTTCTTTAAGCGGGGTTTGCCTGTATTCTGTATTCCCAGCCAATTTTCCTTGCTAATATTTCTTCAACCCCTTCTTGGGATCTCATTTAACATTAAGTGGCATTTTAGTTCCCTCACTATATTTTTCATGTTTATATATTTCTTCAGTTTCTTTCTCTAGATTCTGTTCCTCATCCTGAACCATTGATATAATTTTTTAAATCCTTTCTTTCTCCTTTTTCACTCACAAATTTATTGGGTTTTCTTCTCTTGTAGTCCATATATATAATCATACATTTCTTTTTGTCTACTGTCTCTCTCATTATATCACTTGTGTTCTTTGTTTTTTTTTTTTTTTTATTCATTGTTTAACCACCTCCGCAAAGTTAACTTTTTCATCCTCCTATTCTTTTCCCATGCCTTCTTCCATTCTTCTAGCTTTGTTTCACTCATCACTCTTTCTGCCCCAACATTAGTGTTCACTTATCCTTTAGGCTGGGAGCACACAAGCGACTCTGTGGCACCATATCATGGTGCCACATCATGACAGGGTTTTAAGCAACTGTGTTTTGACTGAGCCACGCCACAAAGTCGCCTGGGTGTATGGGCACATGACACTGGCACATCATGCCCATCAAGGCCTTAGTTCCTAGAGAATCCATCTGTCTGTAGCTGAACATAAAGATGTCACACATCTCTTCCTATGCCTTGGCTTTGGAACATATGATTTGCATCATATGTCCCATATTGCTCGCTGATCTTCAATTTCAATAATGAATAGATGTATATCGAGTGTAGCCATGGTATTGATATATATGATATGTAAAGGGGAAAATATGCTTACTCAATGTTTGGTATGTGACTGCCCATAGCCATCACGCTCGATGCTTAGCCACAAGTTCGTGTACACAAGTACTCAACACAAAGTCGCTCCATGCTGTGGCAGGAATGAGCGTCAGCTTGCCACAGTTGCTTGCCACAGATGCTCGTGTATGTGGGACAGCTTCTAAAGTATAGAACCTTATGGAGAGCCACATCCCCACCACAACTTGGTGCCACTGAGTCACTCGTGTGCTCTTGGCTTTAGGCCTTCCAACGCCATTTCATAGTCCTTGCACTTGTTTTTAAGGGCACTTTTTTCCTTTTTTATTTCTTCTATTGTTTGCTTCATGTCATTATTCATCCTAAGAGTATTTTTAGTTCTCTCCATTCTTCTTTCAGTTTTCAATTTTCCGTGTGTGTGTCTGCATGTGTCAGAGAGAGAGAGAGAAAGAGACAGATTTTTATATGTATATAACTGTGTGAAATGTTTGTTTATGCTTTGTACTCTAATGGAATGGGCACATGTTTATTGTGATTATTACTTTTATTCTTATTCAGGAGTTGCCTTGTGTAAATCAACCAGCTTTTTGCAATCTCTTTATTTTCTAATGAAACCTCTTTCTTTTAGTATTCATGAAAAATCTAGGCCTTCAGATTTTCAGACAACCATCTTTTCATTTGAAAAATAGATACTACTTCACTATATTTTGTAATTTGGTTTGAGAAAATGTGTGTTGTTTGTTGGCAGGTGTCTCGGCGTCTGTGCTCCATCCTATGCTCCTCCCAGACCCTGATTCCGAGTGAGAAGAGTGAGAAAGGCTTCACCTTCATGTAGGTGAATGGTCCAGGTCCAGATTCTAAAATGCTTTGCTCTTTCATCATGAATATCTTCAAAGGCCATAGAGATGATTAGTTGGTTTATCAAGTGTGTTTCTCCTAATAATAATGTAGAAAACTTTATCCGTGACTAGAACCCAAAAAAAATTTTAAATGCATGTAACTTCAACTTAAGTCTTGTCAGTATACGTTTAAGGGGATTGTCTGGTTAGGTTTAAAAAAAATTGAAAATAAAGAGGTACGTGGGTAATATTTTTTTGACTGATAAATTACTATTACACGATGTTTAGTTTAGTAATTACAAGCGAATCGAAGCATAAATAACTGCATGAAAAAAAATATATATATTTTTTGAAAAGAACATTTTCCTATAAACTTTGTCACTGGAGGGCAGATTTCAACTCTGCTAGTACATATATGAAGTATGTGGTGTAACAAAACTTTCAATCTCATAGAATTTTGAATTTTTTGTTTTGATGGCCATTATGATTTTTTTATTTTTTTGTTTTTCTTATACTGCTGGTCAGAGCGGAAGCGCGAAAGGGACAACAACTCCCACGCTGACCAAATTTCATTCATCCCTTCGTAACTCCTAAACATACGGCGGGATTCACTGTATGTCACTATCTGGCAACTCTGCAGCTCTAGTTGTCAAAGTAGATGATATGTTTCCTTAGTCAACATTCGTCTGTGGTTCGTGTGATTGCATTTGAATTTTCTTTCACCCTCCCTCATGGGCCCTTTTTGTGGATGCGTGAGCTTACCATTGTGCCCTGTTACTACCTATTATGGGACCTAGGAAACTAATTAGTAAGGCCCAAATCTCAGTCATTTTTGCCTCAGTGAGGGAGAATAAGTCAAATCAAGAAACTGCCGCGAACACTGGCAAAGGTCTCAGAATTGTTCAACGTTGGACCAAAATTTATCGTGAGGGAGGAAGAGACGCTTCGCCACCACCTTACAAGCCTGAAGGGCGTAAGCGCAGTGTGAGCCAGAGAACTCTGAACGTAATTCAAAGACAGCTTTAGGCCAACCCTGCATACACAGCATGGAACTTTAGGCTAGGAACCCTCTGTGCTGGGTGGGGTGAGTGAAAGGAGTGTGCGGAGATATGTGAAAGGCGACATGGGATAACGGAGTTGCCGTGCAGTTTCAAAACCTTGCTTCAGTCATGATTACCTTAACAGTAGGCAAGCAGTTTGTGTCTCAGCACAAAGATTTGGACTTAGGTAAGTGTCGTAGGGTATGTTGGTCAGATGAGGCAAGGTTTCAGATTACAGACAACCAGAGAAACCATGTGTACCGCAGACCCGGTAGTAACCATCACGATCCATGCTACACAACACACACATTAAGATCCAGATTTTTTGACGGTGTGGGGTTGTTTTTCTTACTATGGTCTTGAAAAATTAGTGTTCTTGCCTAAGAATGTTTGTATGAACCAAAATAACTACTTTGAGCTAATTCTAGATGAGTTAGATGAGTGTATGGAAAAGTGCAATGCTGATACCTTCATGCAAGATGGTGCACCGTGCCATACGGCAAAGTTAATTGTTGACTGGTTTGCTTTCTGCAATATCAGCCTTTTAAAACCTTGGCCCGCAAGTTCGCCAGACCTGAACCCTATAAAAAAATCCCTGGGCGTACATAAAACTGAAGCTAAAGGAGAGAGAGGTACCTCCTCCCTCCCACACCTCCAAGCCGCTATTCAGGACATATGGGACAATATTGACGCTCAGTATCTCCACCACCTGGGTGATACACTTCCCACAAGACTCAAAAGGTCAAGAAGGCATGAGGGCACCCTATCAATCACTAGTTTAGGTGAATACCCTCATTAAAACATATTTTCTGTGTTATTTATCTCCTTCATAAGATGTCACAGGTACCATGCCTTCCGCTCTGACCAGCAGTGTACATTGGGGCACAGAAAATAAATTTTTCCAAATTCTATGAGATGAGCTTCAAAATGATACCTCAAAATTGAAAATCCATTGAGAAATGTGGGAGTAGATATGATTTGAATGATTAAAAAGTGGAAACTGAGAAAAAGGCAAAGGAAAAAACCCCCAGAAATGTCATTTTCATCTTCTATGACCCTGTACATTTATTCATTTATTCATGCTCATACACCACCATGTGCATCATATATGATTTTTGGCATGTTTAGAATATTCTGTAAGATTCATATGGCACTTGGCCCCCCCTACAATGGCTGTAGGTATTAGTCGCTCAAAGGCGAGGGTGTCTCCCATCTGTGCATGGTAATTTCCCTTCGCACTGTTTGTTTCGACATTGTAAGGCAAAAAAAGCAGGTCAAATAGGCTGGATTGTGGCTTGCAAGGCGTGAAATAACAGGCGAGATACTCCATACATCCTCCTCCCATCGCAGTCACATGGACACTGAAGTGGAAGGGGAGTGGGTTTGTTCCTATATGTGCCATAGTACTGAGTTGCCAGCGTCCACCTTTCCTTACCAAAGAAACGACTTTTCATGGCTTTTTCCGTGCTTATTATCATCATTTATGGTACAGAGTGGGGGGAGGAAGCATTGGAATGCTGTGGGCGTGGCAGGGTCTCTTTAAAGTTTAAATAACCCACGTATTTTAGCATATTTCCCCAAAATACTCCATCACTATGTTGCCATATGTTCAGGGATGCTCTAGTGGTGTTTTGGGGATCTTTGATATTTTTCAGATTTTTCGGTACCATGGCCACTGGATGGTCCCCTTAATCCTCTGCTATTGCACCCTCCGCTATTGCAGTTTGCTGCTATCGTACATACTTAAAAAAGTGCACATATTTCTATGTTGCACATGAAATTACTACTGTAGTGCACCCATCATTCAAAGACTTCCAGGTTATGACATCACATTATAGTTGAGTTTCTCTGTGTACAGTGGTACCTCAAGGTTATCCACTTGAAGATGCTTGGTCAACCAGATCACTTGGAGATGATGAGGATCAAGAGTGAGCTGGGAAGGGGGTACTGTCACTGAGGAGGTACAGATGTTCATTATCACAGTCTTGCTGTGGTTGATTGTCATCCTGTCCTCCTCAGTCCACATCTGAAGGTGCTCCAGCATTGTTTGGAGTGCCGAGTAGTCTTTGTTGTCAATTGGCACATGTTTCAATGACGCTGGTGAGGCTGCAGTACTCACTCCACTTCCCCAAGTCAGGCAGGACTCTTAAGACCACTGTGAACACCTGTGCACTTATATCCAGGCAGGCTGCTGGAGAACCAAGGCTGACACCATGGGAATTGAAAGAAAAAAAAAAAGGAGTTATTGGAACATGTGTTAGTAAGACTTGTAAGACTTGGGAAATGGAGTGAGTACAGCAGCCTGACCAGTGTCATTGAAACACTGCACCAGCCACTGTGTTGTCCTCAACCTAACTCTTGTTCGATTGGAAATAAATGGGAGATGGTGGCCAGCCTTGTGTACGATAATCACCTCCTTCTATGTCTCCTTGCTGGCAGTCATTTTGGTCATGTTGAGAGGGAGAGAGGAGGCAAAATAGAAGTGCAGTTAACCATTGGCACACCAGACAGACAGGCCACCCTCTCTCTATATCAGCTGAACAGCTACTGAGATGACTTATACACTGGTGTGTCTGGTGGTTATTCTCTGGAGAGCGTAGACAGTTACAATTTAGTGTTAAAAAACATCAGAACATCTTGCCTTTCTGGGAATGTAGTTGTGAGCCTTCTCCACTTATCATGAGAAAAATGTCATCCATGTTGCTTCAACATTTTTCATACTTACTTTACCATATGTAATTTGAAATTATCTCTTCTGTCATATACAAACTAGAACTCCTCTACTACTTTCTCACTAATGCTCTTGTGATCTTGCTAACTGCATGCCTCCTCACCTCTTGTGGACTCACTGTACAAGACTTTCTTTTTTCTTCCACTATTTCAGTCTTTCTAATGTAAGAGTTAACTATTATTCCCAATCATTCATTCCTATTCTGGTAAACTCTGAGCTCCATACCTACTTCTGTATTTCTTCCTTCCTATGACTAAAATTCTTTCAAGGCAGGTTTCAAGACCCTTACCCTCCAATTTGGGTGATCCATTTGTCTCTTTTCTATAGTGGTTGAAACCTCACTGAGTCTCTTTTTTTTTGTTGTCCTGCCCCGTAACCATTACATTGATAAGAACAAAGAAAACAAAGCTTAATTTTGTGTATTCATCACAGTGAACAGTTGGAGGAGGGTGTGGCCAGCCGCCTGTTCACCCTGTTGGAGCGCTACCACTCAGCCACTGAGGCTGTAGCATACCCACTCCCCCAGGGCTACAACTCCTTTCTGGCATACCTGGCCCACCGCTGCCTGCCCCACTCGGTGTTCATGCAGTATGTGCGGCGTGGTGTGCTTCAGCTCAATGTAGATGTACTGAGGGAGATTGTGTATGGTGAGTGTGTGCTGTTGTGAAAGACAATGTGATAGAAATATAGTAGACCAGAATTTCTCAACTAGTATCAAGTTTAGTGCAGGATGCTAAATTCTACCTAATTGTTCCACATTATCTCCTTGGCTTTAGCATCATACCTCCAGAAGAAATAAAAAAGTGAAGCTGGAGTGTACTGTAGTGAAATAGTACTGTATTGAAGGAATTTTCATGCAAGAAGGGCACTGGCTGGCTCAGGGCAACAAATAGGGTGCTAAGAAAGACTTGCTGAGATGAGTGTGTATAGCCAATAGAGAGGAAGTGAATGAGGAGAGCAGTGTTGCATTACATAATTATTCATCTGATTTATGCTTATACAAATGTCTACATTTTTTTCAATAGCTTTCGCATAACTTTTTTCCTTTGTTCTTATTTCTTATTCTTTAGCCACCTTCAACTGTTCTGCATTTTCATGGCTGCCACCATACAATAACAGGAAATGTTATAGAAATAGATTAGATTAGAAGACAAAAAAGGTGTATTTGTTGTGAATTTCTCTTGATTTTGGATTAGGTTAAGCACAGAACTCCTATTGTGTCATATATTATGGAAATCAAAATCATGTCAGCCACAGGGCAATGAACTGCCAGACTTCAGCCTCCCATGGTTTATGTGAATAACAGCTATGATGTTGTTACATTTTATGAGGGCATCACCTGAACAAATCATCCATCTTTCCAGACCTGGATGACACACCACAGAATGTGGAAAAGAAGCTCGAGATAATATCATCCGTTCCTCTGGTCAGAAGCCTGAGGACTTTGCAGTTTTGGCAACACCCAATGTCACTCATACTGCGATCCAGGCTGCATGCAGGGTCCATCCTAGCTGGCGAGGGTCCTGGCCAGCCCCGCACACCCACCCAGTCTGCCCGCATCAATGCCCAACACCTTGAGACCAAAGGTGACTACTGTTACTCTTTTATGCTTGTATGAGTTTTGGCGAAACACTTTGAGCAGGAGGTAAGTGCACTCCAGTGCTTCTTTTTTTGTTAGTCAAGAGAGAACAGGCTTGTAAGAACAATATGAAAGAGAGAATAGTTAAATCTAGAAAAGTAACTAGCTCAGTGAAGGTGAGGAATAGCTTTAAGTGTTTGTTATGCAAATTATGGAAGTATTTTTAATATGATAGATTTGCTTAGAGGAACAGCATGTTTTGAAAATTTTTATATAATTGCATTTATAGAAACTTGGTAAGCCATGTCAGCGAAAGTACAGTGAACACTCAGTACTTGAACTTAATTAATTCCGAATGACTGTTTGAGTATCAAAAAGTTAGACAACCGATATCTATAAATCAGATAATTCATTCTAACCTTTGCAAAACCTTAAGCTAACAAATATTTCAATGTTTTCTTTTTTTATGATTTTGATTTGTATATGTCATAAGTGAAGGCTGATGATGGATGATGTAGAAGAGAAGGGGAGAAAAGTTGGAAGGATATGGAAGGTTATTTGTTGTAGGACGAGTGACCATCCATGAAAACATCTGGTAACTTGTCTCCTGGTGTGATACCTGTGAATTCATTAGTGGAGGGCTGTGGATCAGGAACACTTGTACTACATTCCTTATTTTCACTAGTAATAAGCCTCTTTAGTGCCACTGTAAGTTTCTGAATGTAAAACTACAGACAGGACAGAGGAGAATGTTGTTCTCACAATCGCAGCAGGACTAGGGATGTGAACTGGTATCCAGTATGCTGGAATTCCGGTATTTTAGCTTTGGTATTACCGGTATTAGAATGGGACAACTGGTGGCGGCAGGAGGGAGAGGCCAGAGCTTTGTTTACAACCTCATGCGTGGTCATTTGAGTGTAACGAACAAAACAATAGATAATGTTACATGTAGTGTTTTCAACCCTCCCTTGATTTGATATCTATCTCAAGCACATGACTATAGTGCATCAGCATTACATGGCAGCTTTGTACTCAAGATGGAAGGAGCCTGAACACTGGTCTACCATTACCCAGCTGCCTTCTATACCAGCCACACTTACATTCTGGTTAGCTACCCAGGCTGGAATGTGCCCTCTCACTATGTATTGTACTTTAAAAATATTTGTGCATTTTTAAGTGTTAATGTAAAAATGTTACTGTAAAACCCTGGTGAGATGGCAAAAATATATTAACATATGGTTTGTTTCACCAGAGAGGAAGAAGTGTTGAGGAAAACTCTTAGTGCCAAGAGTATGGTCTTAGTTAGGTGTTAGGGTAGGGATTTCACTCATTGCTGAGGTAAATTTGACCCTCCTTAGGTAAACCTAGGTTGTGTTGGGAGTAGGTGCACTAGTTTGGGTGTCACCGGATAGGATTGTTAGGCTAGTGGGATATCGTGGTGTGTGAGTGAGTTGTGTGGTGGCATGACATTTCCGCCCCAGTTGTTTTGTGTGAAGTGATTAAGTGGAACAGTAAGTGTTAAGCATCAAGCAAGTATTTTTGTTAGCACTCCTGATCCTGGAATTGTGTTGTGCTCCATCTGCTCACACCCACGCTGAGCCTCTGATATGCCTGCGACAGCTTGCGCAACAAAGCTACCACCCCTGTAATGGGTTAAACTGTTACACAAGTAGCAGATATTTTCACTCTTTGGTACCATTGTAATTTTCTAAATGAAAACTGCAGACAGAACTCGGGAGAAAATTGTTCTCATGACCGCAGCTGGACAACTGGCGGAGGGGGTGATGGAGAAGGCAGGAGCCTTTGTTTATAACCACATGCATGAATGTTTGACTACCGGGTATTTTTTCAAGTACAAGTAACTCTTGATTTACGCAATAGATGTGTTCCAAGAGGCATTGCGTCTATCAAAATTCGCGTAAAACAAACATGTAATTCTCATAAGAAACAATAGATAATAGGGGGGATGCGGGATATGGTAAAAAAAAATTAGTACAAAATACTCTATTTATTTGGCTAGATTAACATGTTTTTATTATTTACCATTCTAAAGACTAGAAGTGTATTTAAAGTAAAGGGAAAAGCAAGAAATAATAAGAGAAAGCAAAAAATAATAAGAGAAAACAACAAAATAAAGAATACGTAAACAAAACACTCATTGCATCACTGCCTTCACCACTCACACCACAGTCAGTGACCATCTTCCTGTGAGCTTTTCCACTTTATCAAAAATCCCCTTATCAAAAATAACCCCACATGCAGAAGAAGATGAAGGACATTTTGGGGCCATCTTGGTGAATTATAGGCAGATTGAAGAGATTCCGTCTGTACTCAGTGCTGGCAGACTGAAAATGAGGCATGAGAAGAGCAGGAGTTGGATCCAAGATTCTTTTAACAACGTCAGAGCAACCTCCTGCCGCGAAATGGCATCCATGAATGCTTGGAGGGATGGTAATGAGGTTGCTATGAGGTTGCTCTCAGGTTGCTGAGAACACCACCTCTGGAGGTGGTGTTACTCTTATATGTGCATGTATGTTCACAAAACAACATTTCTATTAGCTTTTTACAAACTTTTTCCCCAAGAAAGGATTGTTTTGTAATGCATAAAGTGAAATCTTACATGGAATACCAAAAAATAAAGCAGAGATGAGATCGGCCACAGACGAAGAGGACGTGGCGACTCGGCCGCTTCTTCTTCTTCTTGTGACCCTCTCCACTCCTCTATTGCCTGCTATAATGGATATTATATCTTAGTATTCATATACGCTCATGCCATGAGGCACTGAGTGATAGTGAATTACTAATGAAATACCGCGGTATTTCATTAGTAATTCACTATCACTCACTGCCACGGAGTCGAGGTTATCTCATGGCATAAGCGTATATGAATACTAAGATGTGATATCCATTATAGCAGGCAATAGAGGAGTGGAAACATAAAATATCGTGGTGAAAGCAACATGCAAGCTAAAAGGGTCACAAGAAGAAGAAAAAGCCGCCGAGTTGCTGCATCCGCCTCGTCTCTGCTTTATTTTTTGGTATTCCATGTAAGATTTCACCTTATGCATTACAAAACAATCCTTTCTTGGGGGCAAGGTTTGTAAAAAGCTAATAGAAATGTTTTGTGAACATAAATGCATACATGAGACAGTAACACCACCTGGAGAGGTGGTGTTCCCAGCAACCTCAGAGCAACCTCATAGCAACCTCGTTACCGTCCCTCCAAGTGTTCATGGATGCTATTTCGTGGCAGGAGGTTGGATCCAGCTCCTGGCAGTCAATAAGCACTTTCAGGCAGGCTACCAACCTCCACCCGCCCTCAGCAATGAATCTTTGTGGATGCTATTTTACGAAGGTTGGTATGTGAGCAGGAGGTTGCTAAGGAGGTTGTCTGTACCAACACAGACGACAACCTGCTTCTTGGATCCGGTCCCGGAGCTCCCACCTATTGGCCAGCTGCGGAACTCTCTGGCACACAGTTTGAAATTGCATCTGGCGCTCAGTTTGAAAATGCGGTTGGGCCAAATGACGTATAAGGAAACTGATTGCACAAATTAAATTAATTAATATTTTTTTGGTCGCGTTGTAACAAAAACACATAAATCAAACACATGTAAATTGAGAGTTACCTATCAAGTCAAACTTTTGTGTTTGAGTTTTGAAAAGTTTGACTATTAAGACATTTGAGTATTGAGTCTCCACTGTATTTAATTTGGAGGTTAAAATTGGTGGTTATACACTATTTCATAAGGACAAGTAAATCAGGAAAGGGGGATGTGTAGTGCTGTCCATTAAGGACACATTGCAATGTTACATTATCAGTAGAATTAAGACATATAGCAGAACATAGTCTCTATGGGTGGAAGGATCACAATCAATAGTAATGGGTTTAGTGTACAGGCCACCAAATTTTACAATTTAAATCAACTTCCCATTATGGCAGGAAATAAATGGAGCAGCCAGGTACAGTCAGGTATTTGCAGTGAGCTTTTTCAATTATAGGAATATTGATTGGAGCTTGATGGTGGACAATAGTGAAGCAGAGGAATTTCTTAATTATTCAGGATAATTTTTTTAAATGGGTAATCTTAGAATCCCACAAGGGGGAATAATTTTCTAGCTTTAATACTAATAATCAGGGAGGAAGCAGTTACACAGGTTGATATTGGTGGCTAGCTAGGTGACAGCAACCACAGTGAAATTACGTATAAAATTAAATGGCATGAAGTTTTCAGAAGCAAAACCGATAGAAAAGTACTTCACTTTAGGAGAGCAGAATTTGAGGGATTGAAAAGGTATCTTCAGGGAGTTGACTGGCAATGGGCACAGAGGGAAGGTCAGGGTAAGACCTAGAATGGAGGTGAGGGAGAGAAGGCTCGGTCAGAGAGAAATGACAGACAGAAGGGTGAGAGAATGCTAATTGAAGTGCAGTCTGAGTCAGGTCATGCTGAGATGGGAGAGGTGAGGTTAGGGAGATTGAGAGTGAAGAAGAGAGGGGACTAGGGGAAGTGAATGATGAGGTGTATATTTTGTTGATAGATTACATACTGGCCAGGTAGCTAACATTCCATGTAGAACAATAAAACCACAAAGGAATGATCCTAAGTGGATGACAGATAGATTAAAACACTTCTTAGTACTAAAGTGAAATATGTGTAGGAGATAAAAAGCAGGAGATAAGGTTTTAAGGCCACATTGTAACAAAGTAATTAAATCAGATAAGAGGTTAATGAGGAAAGCTAAAAGCAATTATAAATTGTAGGTAGCAAAGATGGATTCTCAGGGATGAAAAATAGAGAAGAAATAGGTCCTTTAAAGGCAACTGATGGGGAGCTGGTTAGTTTTGGGAGAAGATAAGTAAAATTATGAACAAAAATTTGTTTTAACTGTCTGCACTCAGTAAACCATGTTGAAGATGCCAGATAATGAACAGTATTTTAAAGCAGAATAGAGTGAGAAGATGTAAGCTATTTCCATAACTAGGGAAATGGTAGAACATAAGATAGATAGATTCATATTTTATTACATAGAACAAATCATGGTAATAAGCCATAAAAAAACATACACAAAAACCAATACAAGTCATAATATATATACTTTAGTGATATACAGTTGTTACATCATTAAAAAATGTCACAAACAAATCTGCTGCATCTTTCTGTAGTGCTTTCCAGCAAAAGCTAAATTGTTGAGTAGAGATGGAAAGACAACATCTCAACTTGTTGGCTGTTTCCCCATGTGTTGTTGTATTGACTGTGAGCTGCTCTTGCTATGTCATCTGATTAGTCAGTGACTTCAGTTAGCCAGTCACCTTACCACAGAAGCTGAACCTGCCACACCACAAGTTTTATTCTTCTCCCTACATTTGTAGAGTGTTTTTGTAAATACAGTGGTGTCTTGCAATAACGGACCTGACAGTAATGGATTTCACTCAATAACGGACTGGACTAACCTAACTTAACCATTTTTATTTTGTGGGACCATTATGGCAGCTTTTTTCCCCCATGAATTCATAGTTCCCAACTAGCCGCAGGAACAAATACACATATGACATGATAAACAAGCCAAAAAAAGGCATGCTAGGTAACTCATTTTGTTCGTCTATGATTTACAAAACTTGTAATAAGGTAGAGAGAGGCGATTGCTTGACTGTAGGGATCACTGGAATGACACTCATGGTGATTTGTGGTCCCTGGTTGGCTGTACCTGTGGCCTGCCAAAGTGAAATGCTAGTTTTGCATTTCTGTTTGAATGTTGTTGGGCAAGTGAGGATAAAGACACTGCCACTCAGAGAGAAAGAGAGAGCACTACGGCTGACCAGCATACTGTAGACAATAAACGGTAAGATTAAGTCTCTCTAATCACTTTTTGTCTTCATTTGCTGGTCTTTGGAGATCTACAATTTAATTTTTCTTTTTTTTTGACAGAATAATTGAGCATGAAGTGGACCAGCTCTTCTTGTAAATAACATAATGAGCAAAGTGTTTCATCAGCACAGTGCTAGGGGTGGTGGGAGGGGCTTGGCAAGAGCAATGTAAACAAAACAACACAGCTGCCATGCTCTCTCTCTCTCTCTCTCTCTCTCTCTCTCTCTCTCTCTCTCTCTCTCTCTCTCTCTCTCTCTCTCTCTCTCTCTCTCTCTCTCTCTCTCTCTCTCTCTCTCTCTCTCTCTCTCTCTCCAAGAAGTACTTGTTTATGTTGCAGATTAGTGCCTTAGATTGGCTGTGAAGATAGCCATATGGTGAGTTTGCTGCAGGGTAATACTCTATAGCAAGACTGCATAAGGTGCAGGCCTATGATGTATTGGGCACTCGGATGTGTAAAGATGTGCACCAGTATCCAGTATATTCTAATATCGATATGTGTTTTCAGTATTACCAGTATGGGGAAACACTTTTCCAAAGAGAACACACACGATTGCAATGTGGAACAAAAGTTAGAAAGATTTCTGAAGTAATTTTGGAAACACCTATTTATATAGAAAATGGAGAGAGAGAAAGAAAGACAGGTAAGGAGGTGGAGCAGCATTAGAGAAAGGAGGCAAGTCCATACTCTATAGGGAGGTGGCAATAGCTTAAAGGTAGTCTACTCTGACTTTGACAATCCATTGTCTTCCTCTCCTCCCTTGTCACCTCAGCAATGTCTTTCATGCAATCATTAAATGCTTGTTAAAGATACTACTGGATCACATGGAAATGTGCCATCTCACCAAATGGGAAGCTATATTTTAATTCATCTATTCTTGGTTGGAATAATTTTTATTACTATACACTTCTTAAATAATAATGAACATTGAGTGCAGAAGAAGATGGATCAAATGATTTTTTTGCATCATTTAAAGAGAATAAACCACGGAAAAAGTGAAAAGGGGTGTTGAAGGGTCTCGCAACTAAACTGCACTCAGTAACAGACAGTTCGCGGTAACAGACAACCCCTCTCCCCTGAAGTCTCCGTTATCGCGAGGCACCACTGCATATTTAGTACAAGAACGTGTATCAAAACAGACAAAACTGTTTCATTCATAATTTGAAAACTTATGTGAATTCACAAAGTTTGAAGTCTTTGTAACTTAACTTTTTTAGAAACAGCAAGTTCTGTAAGCCTCATATGTGTGTGTTCTTACCTGATTATTCTTACCTACTTTTTATCTTCACAGGATTGAGTCACAATCATAATAATCCATCTTTCATGATCTCTACAGCTATGAATAATACTCCTTTCACACACAACTTCCTCAGTCAGTACATTCCAGTAATTAATTGCTGTGTCAAGAAAACTATAGTCTTCATTTGAAATCTGTCCCAAATAGCAGCCTCACACATCAGCTTAGTGTCATTCATTACAACTCCATTGTGCACAGCAGCTAACTAGCACTTGCTCTGTCTCACCCCAGGACTCTCAGCATTCCCAACATCGGACAGACTCTCTCCGTATGACACATTTCTTGATCTCCTGACTGCCAAAGGTGAGACCAATATCAACACTGAAATGTATTTATAACTTTTATAATTTATTAGAGTAATGTTTTATTTGTAATGTTTAATTAGTTTATTTGCCTAGAATAAGGAAAAGTCTTATTATGAAGGAACAGGGTTGAACCAGTGTATGCTGTCACACCTTAATTGCTGTGGAAATGTGTGGTCAACTTTGCCATGCCTAAGCTCCAGGGGTGTAGTACAGTTTACATGAGACTGCTCTCTTGAATCAGGAGCCACCATGGCTAAGAGTGTGAATGGTGTGTGTATTTACCTATTTGTGTATTACAGGGCCCGAGCTAAGCTCTCTGTGTCCTGTCTCCTTGTCCATTCCTGTCATATCTCTCTTTCATCTGATTGACACACACCGCATCAACGACGTCACTGCTCATTTTATTCCACTTATCAATGCTACGATGCGGGAAACTGTATTTTCTCACGTCATTTACACAGATGTCTTTTTATTAGCTTTTTTCCATGTCCTCGGAGATGATTACTTGTGGTCACCTTTATCAACTCTCTGTCCAGAATGTCAATCCTGTTCACAAATTTATACATAGTTATCATGTCTCCTCTTGTTCTTCTCTCTTCTAATGTGGTCAGCCCCAGCTTCCTCAGTCTTTCCTCATAGTCTAACTCCCTGAGTCCTGGTACCATCCTTGTTTGCCAGCCTCTGTACCCTTTCTACCTTCACATTTTTCTTCATATGCGGTGACCAGACACAAGCTGCATATTCTAACTGGGGTCTTATTAAGGTACATAATATCTTCTTCATCATTCCTTCATCTTGGTAGTGGAATGCAAGGCCAATATTTTGAAGCATGTTATATGTTTTCCCAAAAATCTTGTTAATGTGTTTCTCCGGTGACAAAGTGTTTTGCACGGTTACTCCTAAGTCTTTCTCCTCATTGGTCTCTTTAATTTTCTCATCACCCAGCCTGTAATCCCAGTTTGGTCTGTATCTACTTCCCATTTTCATAACATGGGTCTTGTCTATATTAAATTCCATCTGCCACTCCTTACTCCACTCATATATTTTATCAAGATCTTCCTGTAACTTGTTACAATCTTCCACATTCTTTACTCTCCTCATAATTTTAGTATCATCCGCAAACATGTTCATGTAACTGTCAATTCCTACTGGAATATCATTAACATAAATAAAAAACATGATGGGACCAAGCACTGACCCTTGTGGAACTCCACTGGTTACCTTCTTCCACTCGGACTTCCTTCCTCTCACCACTGTTCTCATTTCTCTTCCCACTAAGTAATTTTCCATCCATTTTGCTAGTTTATCATTTACTCCTCCAATCTTCTTTAGTTTCCACATTAGTCTATTGTGTGGTACTTTATCAAAGGCCTTTCTCAAGTCCAGGTAGATAGCATCCACCCATCCATCCCTCTCTATGTTGTAGTATGTCAGTCACTCTTGAATAAAAACATAATAAATTGGATACGCACGATTTTCCTTTTCTGAAACCAAACTGTCTTTCACTCAGAATGTTTTCACTTTCTAGATACTCACTCCACTTAGCTTTAATTACTTCTTCACATACCTTGCACAATATACTAGTTAACGATACTGGTCTATAATTTAGCGGTTCCATCCTACTACCATTCTTGTATATAGGCACAATGTCAGCTCTTTTCCACTCTTTCGGGACTAATCCTGTTCGTATGGAGGTTTCCACAATATTAAATATAGGGTTCAACAATTGATCCTTACATTCATTTAGCAACCTTCCAGATATGCCATCAGGCCCCATTGATTCATTAATATCCAGATTACTTATAATTTTCCTTACATCTTCCTTAGTAACCATGATGTCCTGCATTTGCTTTATTTCCGTAGGCCTTCCTCCCATAAAATGCTCCTCCTTTGTAAACACTTTGCAAAAGTTGTCATTCAAAATTTCAGCTATATCTCCAGCATCCTCATATACTTCTTCCCATTTTTACCTTTACTATTGCCTCCCTTATATTTAGTTTTCCATTTATGAATTTATAAAACATTTTTGGGTCACTATCACAGTTTTCCACCACCCTCTGTTCATATTCCTTCTGTGCTGTTCTCCTTACTTCAACATATCTATTCCTTGCTGTTTTGTAAACTTCTCTTGATAATACATCACTGTTTTTCTTAAGTTTCTTCCATGCCTTTTCTTTGTTCTTTTTTGCTTCTTCACAATTTCTATTAAACCACTGTTTATTATTTAAAGTCCTCTTTCTGTAATATGGCACAAACTTTTTCACAGCAGAGTTATACAAATCCATAAATTTATCGTATTTCAATTGCATATCCCTTTCCTGGTATACCACGGACCAGTCAATTTCATTAAAGAACTCTCTTATATGGTTATAATTTGCCCTAATATAATTTAACTTTTCCTCCCTGCGTTCCACAATCTTATTCGTGCTTAATTCCGTATCCAGCTCAAAGCTTAGGACATTATGATCACTTTTCCCCAAGGGACATTTATGTTCAATTTCCTCTTTTAGAGAGATGCCCCAGGTAAATACCAAATTCAACCTTGCTGCAACATCTTGTCCCCTGCACCTTGTCGGTGATCTCACCTACTGTGTCATCAAGTTATTTGTTGCTACCTTTAACAATTCCTCTGCCCACTCACCACCGTTCACCACTTCGTAGTCTTCCCACACTATTTATTTACAATTAAAGTCTCCGACTATCATCACTCTATCCTTTCTGATGAGTTCTTGCTTCATTCTGTCTAGAGTATTTCTCATCACCATTTGGTACTGTTCATATTCCCAAGCACTGGTTCTGGGTGGTATGCATACTGTTATAATATTAATGTCCCTCTTGCCATCTGTTATAAGCATACTTATCACTTCCTCATTTCTCTTACTATAGTTCACCTCCTTCGCTATCAGATCTTCCTTAGTAAGAACCATTATACCACCACCTCCTTTATTTTTCTATCATTTCTCCATACTTTGTAGTGTTTTACAACAAACCAGTCTAGCTTTATTTCGGGCCTTAGCTTTGTTTACACTACACACATTATGTCCAGTTCATTATTTCTTAGGTAATCCATACATTCTAGCCTCTTAGACAGAAATCCATCTATATTCATGTAAGTCACTTGTATTCCATTCCTAGTCTCTTTCTTCCATGTAATGTCTATTCCGCCTGTTTTATCCACCACTTCTTTAGCCTCCCATTTCTCATCCTCCAAAAAAACTTGGTCTTTTCCTCCTCTGTTCTTTCGTCGTTCCTCTCTTTCACCAGTTACAAGCTCTTTCATTTTCATTCGCTCATCCTGTGACATATTTCTTCCTATGTAAATTGTTTTGGTTTCCTCCGTGTCCTTAAGTTTCCAAGCCCTCCTCAACAAGGCCTCAGCTGCCACCTGAGACTTGAATTTCAATTTTAATGGTCTATTCTTGCCTTCCTCAAAAGCTCCCAATTTCACACTTTCTTCTACCTCAACATATAGGTCCTCTTCCTCTGCAGAGATCTTATTCAGTAAAGACTTAATCCTGTCACTTTCCTTATTCCTCCTATCCTGCCAGTTTCTGTTAGTTTCCTCCCTCAATCCTGTTATGATCACACATTTTTTTCTTTTCAGCGATATCTCTCACCACATACTCATTTTCCTTTAGTGCCTTTAAAATTTCACTCTTCGTAATAATTTTATTTTCCTCTTCCTGCTTTTTCACTATCTCCCTAAAAGACCTTTGTACCTCCTGATGTTCATGGTTCACTTCTTTCATCCTAGCATCAATTAGATTAAGGCATTCCTCCTTCCTCAAGTCCCCTTCGGATATTTTCATCTCCATTTCTAGGAGTTTAGCCTTCATCTCTTCACATTGTTTCCTTAGTTGTTGGTTTTCTTTCTCCATCTCTACTTTTTCCTTCAATAGCTCTTTATTCGCTATCGTTAACAAATAGATCTTCTCTTTTTTGAACGAATCATTCTCGGCTATAACTCTATCCAGTTTTTCTTCTATGGACAAAATGTTTAGAACTTAATTTCCAGTGCCTGGATTCTTGCATCCATATCTAATTTCTCCAGTCCTCTTGGAGTAGTTACGAAACCTTCAAAATCCTTGGGTTGTCTAGGGGTAGCCGCCATGTTTGTTATCATTAGCTGATTACGGCCAAAACAATCACCGCCCACACTCTCATCGCAGGGACCACTCTCCATATCCTTCCCTTTCAACACTATGCGACAGTAGGACATCAACAGGACACTAACTCAGAGGTACCCGGGCCCTGTAACACCATAGAAATTTTCATTTCTTCCCGTCCGCAGCCAGAGACGAGCAGTCCTCTCTCAGCGACGGCGAGTGTGTGTGTGTGTGTGTGTGTGTGTATTTACCTAGTTGTATTTTACCTAGTTGTAGTTTTACAGGGCCTGGGCTTTATGCTCGTGTGGCCCCGTCTCCATATCTACACTTATCCAATCTTACTTTAAAAGTGTGCACACTCTTTGCAGACACTACTTCTTCATCTAAACTGTTCCACGTCTCAATACATCTCTGCGGGAAACTATATTTTTTAATATCTCTCAGACATCTTCCTTTTCTCAGCTTTTTACTATGCGATCTTGTACTTGGTGTCATATTCTTCTCTCAAGATCAGTTTCTCATTATTCACTTGGTCCATTCCGTTGATCAATTTATAGACTTATATCAGGTCTCCTCTCTCCCTTCTTTGTTCCAAGGTGGGTAGATCCATAGCCTTTAGTCTCTCCTCATATGTCATCCCTTCAAGTTCTGGGACCATTTTGTAGCCATTTTTGTAGCCTCCAATTTTCTTATGTGTTTCTTTTATGAGGGGTCCACACTACTCCTGCATATTCCAATCTAGGTCTTATTATAGTATTTATCAATTTCTTCATCATTTCTTTGTCCATGTAGTGAAATGCTACTCCAATATTCCTCAGCAAATTATATGTTTCTCTAAAATTCTATCAATATGGCTTACTGGTTGATTGTTTTCTTCCATCGTCACTCCTAAGTCCTTTTCCTTTTGACTTTCTCCAGTTCTACACCATCTCCCATCTTATAGATTCCCACAGGTCGTCTTTCACTCTTTCCCATTTCCATGACATGGCTTTTGTTCACATTGAATTCCACTTCCCACTTCTTACTCCATTCCCAGATCTTATTTAGGTCTTCTTGCAGTATTTCACAATCCTTTTGCTTTATAACTTCTGCACAGTTTCACTTTGTCATAAATGCAGTCAAATTTATCTATCAACTATTCTAGAATAGCTGTTCACAAGACCGTCCTTCTGGCTATTTGTCTTTATAACTTTTCCATGCTCCACCTCTTTTCTCCTTTGCCTTGGCACACCTTGCATTAAACCAATCTTTCTTTCCTTCTTCTTTTGGTCTATATTTTGGGACATATTCCCTGACTCCTGTTTTGTATATTTCCAAAAATAAGTTATATTTGTCTTGCATTGTCTCTTGAGTTTTCCATCTCTTCCCAGTCTACGTTTTTAAAATAGTTCTTGAGATTCTCAATATCAGCCTTTCTGTAATTTAATCGGTCTCCTTTGTATGAATCATCTCTATCTTCCTTTCCTTCTTCTATATCTATTTCTAATATTACATGGTCACTCTTTCCCAATGGGCACTTATATCTTATATCGTCATTCATTTGTATACCCCTTGTAAAAACTAGGTCCAATCTGGCCGGCTCGTCGTTTCCTCTGAATCTTGTGTATTCCTTTACTCTCTGGTCCATCATATTGTCTATCATTAGGTTTAAGAATCTTTCTCCCCAGGCTTCTTCCCCCATACCACTTTCATAATTTTCCCAGTCCACTTCTTTACAGTTGAAATCTCCTACTAATATCACTTTTCTCCTTTCTTTAACGATTCTCATTAGACTCCTTATTGTGTCATCTATCATGTCTTTATATTCTTGATTGGTCCATGAATTTGTTTTTGGTGGCACATGTGTTACAATGATTGTTAACTCTTTTTTATTAATATGCATCTTAATATACAATACTTCTGCTTTTCCTTCCCACATTCCACTTGATTGATCACTATCTCCTTCCTTAACATTATCATGACTCCTCCTCCTCCTTTACCCACTCTGTCTCTTCTCCATACATTATACCTATTATCCAAGACTATTTTGATTTCCTCATTTAGTTTTGTTTCAGCCAGGCATATAATATCTGGATTTTCTTTCCTTATGTAATCTCTTAATTCTAATTTACTTGATAAAACCCCGTCTATGTTCGTATACATCATTTTTAGTCTTTTGCCTTTATCATTTTTAGTTAAACTTGTTCCACTTTTTTCTCTTCTTTCTCGTTTATATACCATTTCCTTATCCTGTCTCCTAGAATTCTCCAAAAAAATGCCTTCTTCTCCTCTTCTGACCTTTCATTATTCTTTTCCCTTACTGCTGCTGCCAGTTCATTGTATCTCTTCCTTTCTTCCTCATTTCTATTTTTCTTTATATAGATATCCTTGCAGCCTTCTGTTTCTCTAAGTTTTGTTGTTCTATATAATATTTCTTCTGTTGCTGCTTGTGATTTTAGTAATATTTTAATTGGTCTCGTTTTTCCTTCTTGATATGGTCCCATTCTGTTTATTTCTTCTACTTCCTCTTCCAAGTTCTGCCTATCTTCGTCATTAAGATTCTTCAGTAGGTCTTTGACTGATTTCATTTCTTCTTTTCTCTTTTTGGTCTATATTTTATATTTTTTTCTTTTATTCCAAATACGACTACACTCTTCTTTTTTTCTGCAATTTCTCTAACTAGATTTTCTTTTGTCTTGAGGACTCCTATCATTTTGTTTGTCATATTTTCTTCTTTTTCTTTAAGTTGTTCTTGAATCACCTCCTGAAAATCGGCCTTATCTTTCTTATCTGGGACTCTCCATGCTTGTACTTTTTTTTTAATCACGTTCTGTACTCTTTCCTCTTCCTTGTTTACTAAATCTTTCAGCTTCTCCTTTTCTTTCTCGGCTTTACCGAGTCCTTCTTCCATCTGCTTCTTGTAGTTAGCTACTTCCTTTTTTAGTTCTTTGTTTTCCGCTCTTAGCCTAGCTTCATTTTCTTCCACTTTTCTTATCCTTTCTCTCAGTCTTATAAACTCCATTTCCTGTTCTTTATTCTCTTTCATTTCCATCTTCTCCTTTATCAGTTTATCTAGTTTACATTCAATATTGAACACTCTCTTAAGTAGTGAAGTTGTCGTCATCGAACCCTTGAATCTGCTGTTCTCCCTCACCGTCATAGTCATCATCAGCCCCTTCTCTATTTTCATGTCTGCATTTGGATGGATTATCTTTTTCACTCATTATTCTTTAATAATTGATTTCATGAAGAGAGAAAAAAAAAATGAGTCCACACTACCTGCCCAGGCCACTGTAAATACTATACAACAGGTGTAGTGAAGATCAGCTGATCGTCGGAACTGCGCCAGTGCGTCTGCTCTCAACCGTGTCTCTCGAATGTGTGTGTGTGTGTGTGTGTGTGTGTATTTACCTAATTGTATTTACCTAATTGTAACATACGGGAAAAGAGCTATGCTCGTGTTGTCCCGTCTCCATATCTATTAATGTCCAGCTTTTTCTTAAAATCATGAATATTCCTTGCGTTGACCACTTCCACGTCTAAACTATTCCATGCTTCCACCCTTCTATGAGGGAAGCTATATTTTTCACATCTCTCCTATAAGTGGCCATTTTAGTTTTTTCCCATGCCCTCTCGACATTCTTTCATTCCACATACACAGATCTTCCCTATCCATTTTTTCCATGCCAATCATCACTCTGTATATTGCTATCAGGTCTCCCCTTTCTCTTCTGTTTTCCAGGGTCGGAAGTTGCATTCTTTTCAGTCTGTCTTCATAAGTCAAATCTCTTAAGTCAGGCACCATTTTTGTTGCAGCCCTCTGTACTTTCTCTAGTTTCCTTATGTGTTTCTTTAAGTTCAGAGCCCACTGTATTGTTGCATATTCAAGCCTCGGTCTTATCATTGCAGTAATTATTTTCTTCATCATTTCTTCATCTAAATATACGAACGCCACTCTTATGTTCCTCAATAAGTTTGTGTGTGTGTGTGTGTGAGTGATTCACCACCTCCTCGGTCGTCTGCTGGTCACCTAGCCAGTCTTCCCCATTACGGAGCGAGCTCAGAGCTCATAGACCAATCTTCGGATAGGACTGAGACCACATAACACACTCCACACACCGGGGAAGCGAGGCCACAACCCTTCGAGTTACATTCCGTACCTATTTACTGCTAGGTGAACTGGGGCCACACATTAAGAGACTTGCCCATTTGCCTCGCCGCTTACCAAGATTCGAACCCGGCCCTCTCAATTGTAAATCAAGTGTGCTAACCACTACACTACGCAGTGTGTGTGTGTGTGTGTGTGTGTGTGTGTGTGTATATTTACCTATTTGTATTTACCTATATGTGTATTACAGGGCCCGAGCTAAGCTCTCTGTGTCCTCTTAATTTTAGTATCATCCGCAAACATGTTCATGTAACTGTCAATTCCTATTGGCATATCATTAACATAAATAAAAACATGATGGGACCCAGCACTGACCCTTGTGGAACTCCACTGTGTATGTGTGTGTGTGTATGTATTTACTTAGTAAAGTTATGCACAATATGTGCTGCAACAAATCCTTTATCCAATTCATTCCATTTTTCCACCGTTCTGTGTGGAAAACTGTATTTTCCAACATCCTTCACACACTGCCTCATCCTGATCTTCTTTTCATGTCCTCTTGTCCTTCCATCTTCTTCCACCAACAGCACCAGGTCTTCTTTGTCTATCTTTTCAATATAATTTACTATCTTATACATTGTTATTAGGTCCCCACATTCTCTTCTATCTTGTAAGGTTGGCAGTTCCTTTTCCTTCAGTCGTTCTTCATATGTGAGGTCCTTTAATTCCAGCACCATCTTTGTAGCAATCTTCTGTATCCTTTCCAGTTTTCTTATACAGTAAAAGTCCTGAAATCCGAAAGTCATGGGGATCCGGGCGGGCATTCCGGATTCTAGGATTTTCCGGATTGTAAGATAATAAGGCTGAAAGTAAGATTAAAATCTTGAGGGTACTATGTAAACCCCACTAAACTAACCTCAACTTGCTTTATCTCTTTGTAGTACTGTCATAACATCTTACAGGGATTGCTACTGTACTGTACTGTACTGTACCCCACATAATATGTATACGGTCCACAATACTTATGTCACACTTTATAAAATAATTTTAAGTATAATACAAAACACATTTCATAACATAAAACATTTACTGATGTCTGATAAAGGGAAACAAAAAGAAAGGAAGGCCTCCAACATCATACGCCAGCCAATCACGTCACCAGCATCGAGCGTACACCAGCTGGACCACCCACGCAGATAATACCTCCAAATATTATTCTCTTACGAGTTTGTGTTAAACTCAATGTTGGTGATGACATTTTCGGTTTCGGCTATTATTATTATATATTTATTACTTTTATTTCTTACTTTTTACATATTTAACTCAGCCTTTCAAGTTTTCCTGATTATAAGGTTCCAGATTTAAGGACTTTTACTGTATCTTTTTTCGAACTCGGAGACCATACCACTGCTGCATATTCCAGCCTTGGGCGTATCATGCTTGTGATGATTTTTTTCATCATATCTTTATCCATGTAATGAAATGCCACTCTTATATTAGTCAACATCCTATATGATAGTCCATACATCTTGTTTATGTGTTTATCAGGGCTCAGATTTTCTTGTATGATCACTCCAAGATCTTTTTCCTCTTTAGTCTTTGTTATTTGCTCCTCTCCCATCAGATAGTTCCATACTGGTCTTCTCTTACTCTTTCCTAGTTCCATTATGTGACATTTCTTGGCATTAAACTCCAATTTCCACTTCTTGCTCCATTCATAGATCTTGTTTAGATCTTCCTGTAGCAGTATACAGTCCTCTCTGGTTTTGATAACTTTTAGCAACTTTGCATCATCAGCGAATAAATTCATATAGATTTTTACCCCAATGTGATAGTCGTTTACATAAACTTGAAACATAATGGGGGCTAACACTGACCCTTGTGGCACCCAGCTAGTTACTTTACTCCAAGATGAGTATGTATCTCTCTCTGATCACAGTTCTCATTTCTATCCTTCAAATAATCTCTTGTCCATTTGTGCAAGATTCCACGCATTCCTCCTATGTTCTCTAGTTTCCAAAGAAGTCTTCCATGAGGGACTTTATCAAATGCCTTTTTAATGTCCAGGTATACTGTGTTTACCCATCCATCTCTGTTTTCAAGTCCTGCAATAACCCTGGAGTAGAAGCTTAATAAGTTTGATACATATGACCACCCTGTCCTGAACCCAAATTGTCTGTTCGATATGACTTCCTCCTCTTCTAGAAATTTAACACATTTTTCTTTGATAATTATTTCACATAACTTCCCTACGACACTTGTAAGTGACACTGGTCTGTAGTTTAGTGGTTCTGTTGCCTTTCCTCCTTTAAATATCGGTACTACATTGGCTTTCTTCCACTCTAGTGGAACTTTCCCTTCATTTATTGAACTTTTAATTATTTCCCAAATTGGCTCCAGTAACTGGTCTTTACATTCTTTTAACACCCAGCCTGATACACCATCTGGCCCCATTGCTCTTTTGACTTCCAACTTGTCCAGTAATCTTTCAGTATCCTTTTTGTGCACTGCAATTTCTTGTAATCCTTGGCAATCTTATGTCCTATTAGGTTCTGTGAAGTCATCTTCAGTGAATATTGTTTTGAAGCTCTCATTCATTATTTCACACATTTCTTTCTCTGTTTGGTATGTCTTTCCTTCTTTAATTATTTTTTCAATTGTTTCCTTATTCTTTGTTTTGCCGTTTATAAACTTGTAGAAAAGTTTTGGTTCATCCTTGCTTTTATCCACTACATCTTTCTCAAACTTTCTTTCTTCCTCTCTCCTTACTCAGACCTAGTATCCTTACTCATTTCTAGTGTCTTTGTATTGCTGACTATTATAGTCATTTCCTTGCTTTAAAAGTTTCTTCCACGCTTTATCCTTTGCCTTTTTTGCTTGTAAGCATCTAGCATTGTACCAAACATGTATTTTTTTCTGAACTCTATAAACAGGAACAAACTTTTTTTACTCCTTCATTGTATTTCTGTAAGAATGTCATATTTCTCTTGTACAGTCTTCCTGCATATAATATTACTCCACTCAATATCAGCAAGATAACTCCTTAATTTTTCAAAATCTGCTCTTCCATAATTTAATCTCTCTCCTTTATAGTCCTCTCTGTATCTTATCTCATCTTCTTCCTGCATTTGCATCTCTAATGTCACATGATCACTTTTCCCCATTGGACTAAGGTATTGTATGATTGGAGGGGACTCTGGTTTCTTTGTGAAAACTAGGTCAAGCAACAATGGTTCTTCTTCTCCCCTGTACCTTGTTGACCCCTCCACCCACTGGTCCATTGTATCAAGGTCGATGAGGCAACAGAAGGCTGGGTGGGAGTTACTGGGTCGCTGAATTCTGCTGACTCAGAACATTCCATGCCGTGGTAGGACGTGAAGAGGAAGAGGAGGATGAAAAAGAACCTGCTTGTTATAGGGGTAACTCAGGATTCTGAAGCAAATCTGAAGAATGAAGTTTCTCATGCTTTGGATGGAATGCAAATTAGTGATACAAAGTTTGCTAATGATGGCAAAAAAATAGAGATGAATTTTGCCAATGAGAGTTTGAGAAATGAGGCAGCCCAGAAACTGGAGAATGTTGAAAAGTTGACAACTAAATCTGTTCAGAAAATTAAACCCAAGATAATGCTATGTAATGTCCATAAGAAAGAGACTAAGGAATGTATCATTGATACAATCATTGCGAGAAATTACTACCTTCAAGCAGTTCCTGATATCAAGTCAAAGATTGAGAATATTTTTTGCAAACCAGCAGCAGGGGGCACAGTTTATTACATCATGAAATGTGATCCAGTGATAAGACAGCTGTTACATCAGCATCAGGACAGGATTAAGCTTGAGTGGGGAGTTTACTAGGTTCGCAGAATCACGACAGGTGTCATGCACTTATCTGTTACCATTGTCAAAGGTATGGTCATACTGAGGCAAACTGCAATGCCAAGAAAAATGGTGAGCATTCCATTTGCTTTAAATGTACAGGCAACCACAAGTCCAAGGATTGCACATCTACAGAGAAGAAATGCATAAACTGTGTGAGGTTTAAGAAACAGAATACTGACCACTCAGCAAATGATAGTTGCTGTATTGTGTTGGAAAGTGAGATTGACAGGATCAGAAATATTACAGATCATGGCTACTAATGCTGTGAGCTCTATGTTGAAATGTGGTTTATTAAATGTTCAGTCAGTTGGAAACAAGACAGTAGAAATCAGAACTTTAATTAATGACGAGAATCTGGATATTCTTGCTTTGACTGAAACATGGCTGAGTGAATATGATACTGCAAAAATTAAAGAAATAACCCGACACTCATACATTTGTGCACATACCAAGGAAAGAAGGAAGAGGTAGTGGTGTTGGTCTTTTACTTTCTAGAACATGCAATAAAATTAGGGTGGATAAGTCAGAAAAATGGGAGAGCTTTGAACATATGCAAGTTAGCTGTGAGCTTGGTGGTAGAAAATCTATGTTTATAGTGGTCTATAGACCTCCAAGCCTAAGTGCCCAGTTGTTTATTGACGATTTCAGGAAATACTTGGAACTGCTGGATATGGTGAGCGTTAATATTTTTATTTGTGGAGATTTTGATATAAGAATGAATGAACAAGAAAACTATATAGTGAGGGAGTTTCAAGATATGATGAAATCCTTTAATTTAGACAATAAAGTAGAAAAAGCAACATCTGCTGGTGGACATGTAATTGACTTGGTCTTCTGTGACTCAGATCATAATCTTGTTCGAGAAGAAAATGTTGAGGAAATCTGCAGGATTTCACTGGTGCACAGGATGGTTATTTTTCAAATATCTTGTAAAAAAGAAACTACGTACACTAAGCGATTAGTGTTTCATAGGAAAAATTATTTTGACCATGAGCGGCCGCTGATAGCTGAAGTGTCACAGGCCATTCATTTAAGAAAGGATGATGTGTGTACTCATGGAAGAGTAGCAGTTGAGAAATGTGAATCTTGTTTGTCTGAATTATATAATGGCAACATGAAAAAAGAATACAACGAAATGTGTCCACTTCATGAAAAGGATATTAAGATTAGAGATCATGCACCTTGGTTTAATACTGAAATTTCCATAGGTAAGAAAGAAAAAAGGTGGCATAGACTACGAACAGAAGAGGCAAGAAGGGAATATATGGACATGAGAAACAGGCTAAACAAACTTGTACAGAGGAGAAAGTGTCAGTACTATAGACAGAAGTCATTAGAGTCACGGTCTAACATTAGTAGATTATATAAGATACTGGATAATTTGACAGGTAACAGGAGAATAAATAAGTTGCCTGAGGGGTTTAATGACACTGTGCTTGCAAATATGTTCCTTGACTTCTTTGATCAAAAGATAAAGTCGATTGTGGAGTGTTTTAGAAATGAGGAGCTTGAAATACCCGTGAGTATGCCAACGCCTCGGGCTAAGCTACTCTCCTTTAAGCAATAAGTGTGGATGAAGTAAAGGAGATTGTACATAAAGTTAACATAACCTACTGCAATAATGACCCATTACCTATTAGTGATATTATTCAGAGTGAAAAGTTCTGTGAAATTCTGGAAATTTTTAAACTGATTATAAACAGTAGCTTCATGAACAATACCTTTCCTGTCTCTGAAAAAATGGCATTGATAAAGCCCATTGTAAAGGGTAAAATCGATATGCAGTGCTTGAGTTCCTTTAGACTTGTATCTAATTTGACCTTTTATCGAAGATTATTGAAAGTGCTGTATTAAACCAATTACTCGACCATTTGAAAGTAGTGCAGGCTTTACCAGATAATCAGTCAGCTTATAGAAAACTTTATTCGACTGAGACAGCTTTATGCTCAGTTATCAATGATCTGATAATCCTGATGGATGAAGGAAAATGTGGTTTGCTAATTTTACTGGACTTAAGTGCAGCATTTGACACAGTTGTTCACAGATTGCTTCTTTTAGATTGCAGGTCTGTGGGTATTGATGGAGATGCACTAACATATTTAGAAAGTTATCTTGCAAACAGGCAATAGTGTGTTCAAATTGGTAAATCTTTTTCAGACAAGAAGATTTTAGAAAGAGGAGTACCCTAAGGCAGTGTTTTAGGTCCTATTCTGTTCTGTATATATACTATTGAACTATCACACATACTAAGAAAACATGACATTGACTTCAAACTGTTTGCTGATGACACACAGTTTTACATGACCTTGAACAATATAGATAATGTTGAAGGAAAAATAAAACTTATTATGGATGATGTTGGTAGATGAATGGAATCCAAGCAGTTGAAACTTAATCAAAACAAGACTGAATGTTTGATAGTGGGTAAGAATAAGGACTTTAAGAGGATTGATATGTCCACATTATATATTGATGGTAACAGTTTGGGTGTTCGTGATACAGTGAAGGATCTAGGAGTATTATTGGACCGACATTTATCTATGAAAGATCAAATACGGCAGGTGGTTAAGACGGCAAGATACCATCTGAAAAATATAGGTTTTGTCAGAAAATACTTGGATGAGAAAACTACGAAGATGCTGGTTCATAATCATGTGATAAGCAAACTGGATTACTGCAATTCTCTGTATTATGGACTGCCTAAGTATCTCTTAAAAGACTTACAGCTTGTCATGAACAGAGCTGCCAGACTGATTATAGGCGTCTCCTCGTTAGAGGATAACACCTGTATTGATAGATCTGCATTGGCTGCCAATTAAAGCACAAATTGAGTACAAGATTAGTGTTATGACTCATCAGGCATTACAGTACAGTCTGGAAAACCTGAGTACTTGAGGAACCTACTGGAAACATTCCACCATGACACTACAATGGAGCTGAGACACGATGCAGACCCATACAGACTACATGAGCCAAGAAATAACCTTGACATGGGATGTCGAGCATTTGCAAGATGCGCACCAAGGATTTACAATAAACTGCCGAGTGATATCAAAGGTTGTGCCAGGATTGATATCTTCAAAAAGAAATTGAAGACATATTTGTTCAAGGAAGTTTATGATTTTAATGGCATGAAAATCAAAGACAATTATAGATGCTAGTTGCTTTTGAGGGAGGCTCTGCTGAGCGCTGCTTCGCAGTGGAGCGGAGCCTTGAACAAACACTCCAAGTAACAAGTAACAAGTATTAACCATAGTCAACTGTAACACTTTCTCACTCCACTGCCCAGCATTATCCATTACTTCCGTCTCTCCAGTTTATTTTTTTTTACAGTTAAAGTCTCCAACTAATAGTATTCTTCTATCTCTTCTTATCATGTTATCTAGGCACTTTATCACCTCTCTTTGCATATCTTTATGCTCTTCTGATCCCCATGTATTAGTCTTTGGTGGAACATATGTAACTATAATTTTTCTTTTCTTCAAATCTTCTGTTCTGATTGTTACTCCCATTACTTCCACTTTGTCCTCACCATATTGCACATCCTCCACACATATATTGTCACGAACCATTATCAGCACTCCTTCTCCCCCTTTATCCTTTCTGTCCCTCCTCCAGGCATTATATCCCTCCTCTTTAAAGTTGACATGGATCTCTTTTTTTCAGTTTTGTTTCAATGATGCACATTACATTTGATTTTTTCTCTTTCATATAATCCCGAACTTCCAATATCCCTGATAACAAACCATCTGTTTTAGTATAAGTCACTCTTAATTTATTGCTTCCTCCACGACCTCCTCTTTCTTCCCTAGATACCTTTTCTTTAGTCCATATCCAGAACCCTCCAGTAAAAATTCTTCTTCTCTATCTCTGTCCTTTTCTTGTTTTTTTTTTTTTTTTCTTAGCTTCACTTCTTAGCACATTTTCCTTTTCTCTTTCCTCTAAATTCATATCTCTTTTTATCCATATATCCTTTTGATCGACATCATCGGCCAGCTTCCCTTTTCTAGCCATAATTTCCTCTACAGCCACTTGAGATCTCATTTTCACCTTCATTGGTCTCTTACTCCATTCATTGTACCTTCCCAGCCTAATCACTTCCTCCACCTCCTGGTCAAATTCGTGTGTGCTGTCTTGTACTCGTTTGATAATCGTTTTGGCCATTTCCCTTTCTTCACGTTCTCTTGTGAAATTATTTAGATTTTTCTTTTCCCTCATCCCATAAATCACAAAGCTTTTTTTTCTTGTCCACATAATCCCGCACCAACTCTTTCCTTTTCCTTGATAACTTTTATTACAGCGACTTTTGTGTTCTCCTGAAATTTTCTCCTTACCACTTCTGAAAATTTGACTTTTCCTCTTTTTACTCCTGTTTCCATTAATTTCTTAGTTCTTTCAATTTATCACCTATACCACCTTCTGCCCTGTCTGTAATCCTGTCCTGCTCTTTATCCTGCAAGCTCTTTAAAGAGCTTTCATAATTTTGGCATGTGGTTTTTAGAATGTCATTTTGCTTCCTTATTTCCAGAATCTCCTCTTTCAATTCTTGATTTATTGCACTGACCTTCTCACATTCAGCTACTCTCAAATCATAGGAAGATGGAAATACAGAAGCAGGCAGGGAATTTCAGAGTTTACCAGAAAAAGAAAGGTTTGAATGATTGAGTACTGGTTAACTCTTGTATTAAAGAGATGGACAGAATATAGGTGACAGAAAGAAGAAAGCCTTGTGCAGCAAGGCTGCAGGAGTAATGAAAGCATGCAGTTAGAAAGATCAGAAGAGTAGTTAGCGTGAAAAAGTCGTAGAAGATAGCAAGAGATGCAACATTCCATTGGTGAGAAAGAGACTGAAGACAGTCAGTTAGAGTTGATGAGATGGAAAGTTTTTGATTCCATCCAATCTAATGAAAATATGTGAGTGGAACCTTACAAACTTGTGAAGAGTACTCTATACAAGAGCGGATAAGTCTCTTGTACCGAGTTAGCAGTTGGAAAGGCGAGAAAAACTGTCGGAGACACCTCAGAATGTGTAACTTCATAGAAACTGTTTTACCAAGAGATGAGATGTGAAGTTTCCAGTTTAGATTATGAGTAAAGGACAGACTGTGGATATTCAGTGTAGAAGAGGGAGACAGTTGAGTGTCATTGAAGAAGAGGGGATAGTTGTGTGGAAGGTTGTGTTGAGTTGGTAGATGAAGAAATTGACTTTTTGAGGTATTGAAGACTACTAAGTTTTCTCTGCCCCAATCAGAAATCTTAGAAAGATCAGAAGTCAGGCATTCTGTGCTGTCCCTGCATGATGTGTTGACTTCCTGTAGGATTGGTCATCTTGGATAGGACTGTACATAAATGTACTGCTTTGTTTCAGTGGAAAATGTTGATGCTTTGTCATAGTTATATGTAGCATTCTCTTATATCTGGTTATATTTCAGGACAGCAATCACATCTTGAGATCCAGCAAACTAAATTTGTTAAAAAAAGCTCTATATGCTTTTTCAGTTTGATGATCTGAATGTGAAACTATTATCCTGAAGTGTAACCAGAAAGAAATTAATGCTGCGCACATTGTAATAACATACGCTTTTTTTCTGCAACATGAAATTCTGCAATTACAAGTCCTTTTATTAACACTTTTTATCACAAAACGAACTGAAATCATGGTAACCCACATTTCAGCCAACCTGACAGACCTGGACTTGGGTCTGCTGTATGAGGGGACCATGGCTTCCTTCGAGTACATCAAACCTGACCTTGGAAGTGACTGTGTGGGCTCCAGACTGTGAGCTGCTTATGGCTGCTCTGGCATTCCTGCTAAACTGTGCCAAAGATAGTGTAGTATAGAGGTGTAGTATCATTACAGGTTGTTTGAGTTAGGCAGGTGGGGCTAAATTCAGCTGGTATTATGTTTTGGGGTTCCCCATTATGCTGCAACCTGAAATTAGAAGCAGAATTATATATTGTGCATTTAAGGTGTCTACAGCCTTACTTACTGCCAGGTGCCATTGTTTAGTTTCTATTTTGTATTATTCATTCAGTGTGGGATTTTTCCAGAGTGAGTGTTAATTCGGCTCTTTTAATGTTTGTGTTCTGTTATGCTACAATCTGAAATTAGAGGCAGCTTTTGTTATTTGTTGTCTATTTAAGGTGTTTTTGTCAGAAGCTAAGGGGTAATTTAGCTTTTTCTTGTCTCCTATTATTCAATCAATGGGATTTTTCAGTGTATTTCACATTAACAGATTGTTTGTAAGGCCTCAGACTCATGCCTCACTTTTTATTATCGTAATTCTTCAACAAACATGAAGCCATGAAAGCATTCCATTAATGGTCTAGTTGTGTGCTTTGCTGTGTATGCATGCATTGCTAAAACAAGAAAATTTAACTAATTACTTTAAGAATGATCTGCGTTTGATATTGTGGGAGTACTGTCTGCCTCACCAAACACAAATCTGCCAAGCAAGAAGTGGGTAAAATATCCAAAAATTTACCCAGCACAAATTATTTACTTTATTTCCATTTGCAATGCTGGTTTCCTTACAAAAGTAGACAGCTGAGAAATGGTGCCCATGTTCTCAGATTCCCAAATGCTTCAATCACATGTGTCACATCCTGACTTATATTTCAGGCAATGTAAGTAATCACGTTAAAGGGACATAACTGAGCAGATAATTTGCAGTGCACAATGAACTCAAGAACCTGATTGTCATGTTGGTGAGGGTAGACAGGACTTATAAATCTGTGTTTCAAGTTCCAGTGGAAGAGAGCACTGGAAGACTTAGACACTCCACACTCCTTATGAACCTGACTGTGTAATTGTGATTATTTCATTAACCCATTCATTATGACAATCATTTCCTTTCCCTGAAATCAACCATTGGTACCATCAGAGTAAATAATAGTCATAGTGCATGTGCAGCTTGATCTTGTGTACCACCTTCATTATGAACAATATGTGGAATATAAGGAAACAGACAGTGTGATAGTGAAAGGGTTGATGGTTTACTTGAGGATCATATTAAGAAGACATTATCACTGGTCCATTTCTAATCCCTGCTAGAGAGTTGGGTTGTGGTGCTTATTTTATTGTATACTATGTGCTGTATTGTGCCAAATGATTGCCCATATACTGTTTCAGGTGCCCTGGTGTGAGATGCAGTATAAGGCGTGAATTTACCGCCAGCTAACTCAATAATTTTAGGTAGAAATTTATGTAATTCAAGCTGTTATAGTATTTATCTTCTTGTTTCTTTCAGGAATTTATTTTATATTGTGTACATATTAATATGTGGCATGAGAGAGCTTAAAAAGATACAGGATTGTCATTGAATATATCTCTACCTTAATTCATAGATGAGAGTAATGCTAAATTTACAAAAGGAAACAATATTAGAACTATTGAGCTTGCTGAAGTGTGGAATGATAAGTAATAGCATGAAGAGAACTTTGAGGTCTTATTTTGTATGTAATGGTGGGACGTGACAATGGAATGTGGACAGCAGGTGAAGGAGTGTGAATGAGACAAGCCTAGGATTTGGATATCTTTCTGTAGTCAGAGCAATGGAAAGTTCTGGGAACACAAAAATTTTGAGATTAGATTAGGAATGTATTGTGAGTTGGCAATTTGGTTGAGTTTCTTAAGTGAGTATATCTAAAGCTAATGAAAGGAGATTGCTCTTGAAAAATATTTAAGAGTGAAGTAAGGAACATATCTTTCTTCATGGTCATTATTATACCTTGAGGTTACTTAGGAACAGGTTTCAAAACAAGTACAGTTTATAATAAGACCAGCAATTGATACAACTGTGAAAGAAAAGCTTTCTTGAGTATGGAAAGAGAAGAACTAGAGTAAGGAAGCAGGAAGGGAGAAATGTATCAGTAGATGAAGATGTGTACTGTGGAGTTTGTAGGAAGAGGACTTAAGAGAAACATTCATTGCACATGAAGTGGATGATGTATTGTGTTGTAAAGTATGAACAAAGAATGTTTTTTTCTCGTCAACTGGATACCTATACTATTATTACTGCTATCACTGCAGTATTAGTGTTGTCATCATTACAGTATCATCATCAGAGATAAAAACAATAAGTGTTATAGCTTGATGCAGGATCTCACCAGTACTTATTTACCAATCATTGTAAGGACTAGATGTCTAGGTCTAGTGATTGGATGCATAATCATGGTTGAGTTACAGTGTTTATAGATCCACAGGCAAGTATTGGAATATTTTCAAGTGTGCTCAGAGTCGGTGCAGTATAATTTTGGCATGGATCAAAATATAATGATTTAATTGGCTGATGCCCTCATACATGTCTATCAAATTAGCTGTATTTAAACCAATATCCTTATTTATTTTTGGTAGATACTTTGGATAGTACACATCAGCCATATATGGTTCTGAAATGACAAAGTGACTGTGCCAGTCAAAGTATGGTGGAGGTGAAGGCAATGGAATGGGGATTTGTTTGCTGCCTGCCAGTTTACAGCTTGTGTCTGTAGGCAAAGCAGTCCAAAGAATCCAGATAATCATTACCTAACTTGATATCTGTGAAGTGTTGTACAAATCTTAATATCATAGAAGTAAGATTATATAATATAGTACTTTTGAAAACAAGCATTGTAACATCGTTAAGAGAGCAAGAGGGAAATGGGAGATTTTATTTATGAATAGTATTATTTATTGTTTTGAGGAATGTAATGCATTTACTTTGTAAATATAAAGATTATGAGTGTGATGCAGTAGTGCCAGTTATCAAGTGGATGATTTAATCCTGCACAGCAATCCTTTTATATCACTACCAAAGTGTTTGCTGGGACGAGTTGTGCACAGCCTTAGGGAGCAAGGAGGGCACTCACTCAGAAGAATGTCAGAATATAGGAAAATAAGGGGAGCTGCCAAAGCCATCAAGTCTGCTTGTGGCAGTTCCTTAGCTTCAGGGTAGGAATTAGTTGGGATGAGACTAAAAAAGTTGATATTTGGAAGACATAACAAAAATAGATATTACTGAAGAAATCACTCACAAGTAGAAGACGCTCATAAGTGGTTCAGCCGTGCAAGGTAAAGTAAGGACACTAGACTGAATGATGGTGTTGATGACTCTTGAGAGTATACTATGTAAGGTATTGTTCATGCCAATGTCATCCTTGTGAAGTGTTCCCTCACCCTCATTGTTTTGTGGCAATGTCACCATAACACCAGGAAGCAAACTACTTAACCCATGGCACCTCTTTTCTGGAATATCTGGTGCCCAATGGAATGAATAACACATTTAGGGGCAGATGTGGGCTTAGTCAGGGTTTGGTAGTTACCATATTGCCCTTGGGGAATATATAGCAACAGGACAGTTAAGATGGAGCAAGAATCACTTGGCCTTGTTAGTCATCATGGCCTATCTGGTAATGTGTTGGAGTGGTGGGTGTCATGTGTTGAGCTCATGTCTCTAATGGTGAATCTGACCCACCCTGTTATTAATTTCTCAATGTCCATGAAGCTCCACAAGTGGGTGCAACAAAATTATCACCACCTTTATAGATAACATTTTCTGGAAGGGCAGATCCCTAAGAAGAGGGGATGCTTTCAGAAAACAAGCAAATACTTCTTGATGGTAGACCATGACTCTCTGTGACATATGACTTTCTTCAGGAGTTAAAGTCTGATGTTGTTTCTTTTAGTAATTGGCAAATGAAAGAAAAATGTCTGCCTGATACCAGCATCCCTCAGACATGCAAATGAGAATGTTGCCTCTACACTTTAGCAGATCATGATCTATGAATGTGTGATCTTCCTTCAAAACTGTTTAGACGACAAATTTTTTTCTTTCCTTTTAGTAATAATTTTTCGGTACTTTAGGTGAATGTTCACCATTTTTCCTTGTAATATGAATTCCACCTTCATTACTTGGAGCAAGGACAAAATTGTTTCCTTAAAAAATGTCTGGAATGTTGGACAGTTGAGGATTGGTCCACAGCTTAGTCCCTCCTCAACACACGAGGCATGGCATCTCACTGGCCACTGTTTGTTGTCCATGACAAGGTAAAACTGTTTGGACATTTACATCTTGCCTTTATTTACTGTGCATCCATCCTGCTTTGCCTGATGAATACTGGTCTTTATGGATCACATTCAGAAACACTTCTGCTCTGCACCTCCACCATTTTCAAAAAGACTTTTTTTTATGTTATTACAGTGGTGCCTTATAATATCGGACCTCACAATAATGGATTTCGCTCAATAATGGCCTGTTCAGACACTAACCAACTTTTTTTGTACCATCATGGCAGTTTTTTTTTTTTCCCCAAGAATCCACTGTTATCAAGTGGCCACATGGACGAAGGCACATATGACACGATAAACAAGTAAAAAATAGTCATGCTGGATACCATTGTAATTAATTTTGTTCATCTATGATTTACAAAACTTGTAATAAGGTGGAGAGTGGTGACTGCTTGCATGTGGGGATCATCAGAGTGACAATCATGGTGATTTGGAGTCTTGGGCTGGTTGGACCTGTAGCTTGCTGAAGTGAAATGCTAGTTATTCCTTTTTTTTTTTATATTGTTGGGCAAGTGAGGATAATGATACTGTTGCGCAGATGCCATGCGAAGAGAAAGAAAAAGAGAGAGAGAGGCCTGCTGACATGAATTTGCTAGTTATGCATTTCTGTTTGAATGTTGGTGGGAAAGCAAGGATAATGAAACTTACACACTGAGAGAGAGAGAGAGAGAGAGAGCACCGTGGCTGACAAAAGTGCAGATGACACAAATAGAAAGTAAAATTCTCCAATCACTTAATTTTTTACTTCATTTACTGGTCTTTGGAGGTCTACAATTTCATTTCTTTCGTCTTCTGACTGAAAATAATTTAGTATGAAGTGGGCTGGGTTTTTTCGTCTAGATGACATAATAAATAAATTACTTCATCACTGTGATGGCAGAAAATGATGTCAACAACACAGCCGCTTGATATCTCTCTCTCTCTCTCTCTCTCTCTCTCTCTCTCTCTCTCTCTCTCTCTCTCTCTCTCTCTCTCTCTCTCTCTCTCTCTCTCTCTCTCTCTCTCTCTCTCTCTCTCTCTCTCTCTCTCTCTCTCTCTCTCTCTCTCTCTCTCTCTCTCTCTCTCCAAGAAGTACTTGTTCACATTACAGATTACTGCCTTAGATTGGCTATGAGGGTGGCCATATGGCAAGCTTGCAGCAGGAAAATATTCTGTAGAAAGACAGCATGAGGTGCGAATCCCATGACATATTGGCACTTAGCAGGGTTGCACCCCTCTGCTGAGATTCCACGTTTAGGATAGGGAAACACTTTTCTATAAAGAACATGCCTTAATTTTTATCTCAAACATGATGTAAAACAAAAGTTGGAAGGATTTTTGGAAGTAATTTTGGAAACACACTAATATATATAGAAAACAGAGGGAGAGAAAGACAGAAACAGAGGGTAAGGAGATGGAGCGGCATTAGAGAAAGAAGGCAAGCCTGTGATCTACGGAGAGGTGGCAGTAGTGTGGAGGTAGTCTAACTCTTACTCTAACTCTTACTCTGATGATCCCTTGTCTTTCTCCCTTCCTCTGTCACCTTCAGGCAGTCATTCAGTGCTTGCTAAGAATGCCATTGGACCACAAGGGAATCAGCCATTACACCAAATGGCAAGCAATATCTTTAATTCATCTATTCTTGGTAAGACAAATTTTTTTATTTCTGTACACTTCTTGAATAATAATGAACTCTTTTATTTCAACACTGAGTGTAGAATAAGACACATTAAATTCTTAAAATATTTTTTTGCATTATTTAGAAGAGAATAAACAATTGAAAAAGGGAATCCCTTCAATACTGGGACACATTTTTACTTTGAGATTAGTGTATGATTAGACCATTTTGTTGACATAAGGAGGGGTCTATGGAGGTCAGGAGATTGATAGCCACCATCTTTACTCTTCTAATTCAACACATGAGTTTATAAAGTTGTATGAAATGACCAAATTGTAAGCAGAATGAATATGGAATCATGGTACTCAAGGGGTTAAGGTCTCACAGCTAGACAAACCACTATCAGTAACACACAATTTAGAGTAACAGACAACCCCTCACCCTTGAATCATCATCATCATCATTTTCATTTAATGTCT